>NC_137003.1:43416971-43444471 GCF_032717465.1 Coenobita brevimanus | reverse complement strand
ATGGTTACACCAAAACTGCAAAAATCGTGTGTGAGAAAACGATAGAGAAAATTTTCCTAAGTCCACAGTTTCTGGAACGGATTATCATTAAAAAATTATTCGAAAGTGGAAGCCTTAATAACCACAGAATCCAGCTGTAATCAGTCCAGTACCTCTCATGCACCAGTTTACTGTCTGTCGGAGTAAACTGTTGACCTGTATAGAGTCCTGTTTAGTCTTACGAACGACTGAATGACCCGTAGCGACCTGTGACAAACCAGTACCGGGTAGTTATTAGACCCAGTTTCAGATATATCGGTAGTAAAACGTTCTTTGGGATATTGTAATTCCTTAGCATGAATAAAACTGGAGAGATCACACTGACTGACGTATTCCCAAAACAGAATTCTCAAAGTTCCGACAGTCAACTGTGGAACCCATAATTAGACCATCTAACTCCTATCCCCCCTTTCACATCTCGTGCTCCCACTCCTGTTACCTTCTGGTATTAACCAGATTAAACTGATTTTGTCATTGCAGGTTACACAACTTTTTTTGCTGAACACACCTTCACATTCATCCTCCTGCGCACACCCACGTAGTCACACACACACACACACACACACACACACACACACACACACACACACACACACACACACACACACACACACACACACACACACACACACACACACACACACACACACACACACACACACACACACACACACACACACACACACACACACACACACACACACACACACACACACACACACACACACACACACACACACACACACACACACACACACACACACACACACACACACACACACACACACACACACACACACACACACACACACACACACACACACACACACACACACACACACACACACACACACACACACACACACACACACACACACACACACACACACACACACACACACACACACACACACACACACACACACACACACACACACACACACACACACACACACACACACACACACACACACACACACACACACACACACACACACACACACACACACACACACACACACACACACACACACACACACACACACACACACAGGCTCGCACGCACGCATCCACGCACGCTCGCACGCACGCATCCACGCACGCTCGCACGCACGCATCCACGCACGCTCGCACGCACGCATCCACGCACGCTCGCACGCACGCATCCACGCACGCTCGCACGCACGCATCCATGCACGCTAGTACGCACGCACGCACGCACGCACAAAAGAAGGTCCATACGGGTTCAAGCATTCATAAAGATAATTCACAAGAGCCTAGCGGTAGCAGTGCCTCAGAAAGTGACAGAAAAACAACGTAATGATGGAAGTACTCCCAGCCGGTCCTCACAAATTTGGTGCATGTTTTTGTAATCCCTTATGGTACCCCTTCCCTTTTACACAAGCTTTCTAGTATGACTTAACAGATCTACAGCAGTTATTTTCTCATCTACACTTTCTATGATTCGTATTTGATGTCGGATTTCTATTGCTAGCTCTGTAAAAAGGGCTAGTGAAAAAAAACGCATACTTCATCATCTTTGCATTCTCCATCGGTTGATATCATTCCCTTTCCTTCTGTTCATACGTCAGGACAAAGGCTTCGCAGTTTACCAATTTCCTCCACGAACTCTTCTATTCTGAGGTTAAGATGGGTCAGGTAAAATTCTTTCACTATAATTGCCTTTCTTCATTCGCTCTTGGTACTACCGGACGATTTCCTTCAGTTCAGGAGAGCCATTGCCCCACCTCCCACGCTCCCATCCTTGATAGCTGAAGGGGTTAATGAAGGCCATATCTAACTACTTGAGCTCAGAAAGTCTCTCCACCCATCTTTAAAAGTCATCTGGCTACGAAAGACATCACTACAAGATTAGGTTGCATTAGTTCTCCCGATTTTCTTATCAGTCTTTAATTTTAATTTACCATAACTTGACGCTTATTCTCGTCATTTAGCAGCTTATGTCACGAAGCACAAGAACAGTAAAAAGACAATATCACGGCTCCACATCGTTTCCATTGTACTTCATCGTCACTGACATTACATTCTAGTGTTAAGGCATTGTTACAACTCAACATTCAAGATGGGGAGATGGCAATTTTAGGTCAAGTTAAAGTAAAAATAGTATAAGCCTACCCAATCCCGAGAGTGAGGGTGGGGTCATGCAGTCTTCATTCTCTGGTCTCGGAAATAACGCCTTGACTGACCTAAATCCAAAACAGTCGACTGAGAGAAACAAAAGAATAAAATATAAGAGTCAGCATCGCCATCTGAGTGTGTTAATGGAATGCGCATAGAGTTCCTTTTCCAAACCAGTACGCGCCATAAATATCTGTCTTGCAGTTCTTCATTTTCTTTCTATCTTCTAGTATAAATAAAATGGTTGATCTAGTCGTGAATATCCCCTGCCTTTTCCGAAATCATACTGTCTAGCATGATCAGGCATTCGGACACCAATCATCCCTCTTTCATCACTTCGTCCATTACCTTGCCTATATTCAGAAAAAGTATTTATAATAAGTTTTATGAGAGAGAGAGAGAGAAAGGGAGAGAGAGAGAGAGAGAAAGGGAGAGAGAGAGAGAGAGAAAGGGAGAGAGTACTTTTCATTCTGTGGCTGCTATCATCGCAAGTGGACCAAGAAACTGAAAGTGGTGTCAAATACAGCCAGTAGGATCGTAGGTGGACCCAGGCAAGATGAAGGGAAGGGGTGAGGAGGAATATAGGGAGGATGAGGAATGAGGGGGTGAGGATGGAGACTGAGGGAGTGATGGTGAGAGGAAGAGGAGAATAGAGATGGAAAAGAGAGGGTGTGAAAGAAGGGGTGTGGAGCTGGGGGAGAAAGTAGAGAGGAGAACAGAGAAGGAAGCTTAAGAGAAAATGAGGAGTGAGGGTTTGAAAGAAGGGGTGAGAAGAGTAAGAGAAGGTGGAGGAGGGGGTTGGAGGAAGTGGAGACGACTTGGAGAAAAGAAAGGGAAAGGAAAGAGGTTTAAGGGGAGGAGGAGTGAGAGACTGGTGAGGAACTGAAGTAGGGGTGAGGAGTTAGGAAGTGAGGAGAAGGAGGAGGAAAAAAGGAGGAGAGGGAGGTGTGTAGACGAGAGGGAGGGGGATAAGGAGGAGAAAGAGGGAGGAAATGAGGAAATAGAGCCATGTGTGAATGCAACAGAGATGGGGTTTTGTTGTGTAGTGAGAGGGGCGTGGTAAGTAGGAGAAGGATTTGTGTGTGTGTGTGTGTGTGTGTGTGTGTGTGTGTGTGTGTGTGTGTGTGTGTGAGTTGGTGGGTGTGGGTGTGTGTGTTGTGAGGGTGGGTGTGTGTGTTGTGAGAGTGGGTGGGTGTGGGTGTATGTGGAAGAGGGTAAGGTACATGTGCATGGAGAGTGGGGCCGCATGCAAGTAGGAAAGTGGTGTAGAGGAAGCAAGAATTAAGGAGGAAGATGACAAAAGAAAGGTGGAGAGAAAGAAGATTAATGGAGGACAATGAAACAGTTCTATTCATCTCTACACTTTTCATCTTTACCTTCTCTTCCCTTCACGTCTCCCTCTATCTGTTATATTTCTTCTTTTTCCTCCTCCATCTCTCCTCTTCCTACACATTTTCTCTTCCATCTTTTCACTTCTCTTATCTTCACTCTTTTCTTTCCCACACCTCTCCTCTTCCACCCTCTCCTTCTTCTCTTTCCTACACCTTTCGTAATTTCGACATCTCTTTTCTACAGATTTTTTCTTTCCTGTGTGTTTTTTCTTTTTCTTATTTTTCCTGGTCTTCACATCTATCCGTTTCCTTTCCATCTTTCTCCTCCTTTTCCATCGCATTCCCTTTTGTATCTTTTCCTCTTTTCTACATATTTTTCCTGCACCTTTTTCTCCCTCGTCTCCTTCTTCATTGTCATCTATACACCCTCCTTTTCTTTACCGCCTTTTTCGTTTTCCTCTGTCTTTCTCTCCTCTTTATCCTTCAGATTTTCTTTTCTACATCTCTCCTTTTTATTCTACACATCTCTTCCATGCATCTTTTCCCTTCTTCATTCATTTCTCATTACTTCTTTCCCACTTCTTTCCCTCTCCTCTCTTCCAAACCGCTCATTTTCACCCCACTCTCCATCCTCTCACCTTTTCTGACCCCCTAAAATACCTTCTAATGAATGCAAACTGGGCGGAGTGGAGAAGGCGACAAAGTTAACTGGATCTGGATAACTCAAAACCACTTTCCCTGGCACAGAACCCCGCCTGACACAGATACGAGGTGGGGGAATGAGAGAGAAAAACACAGAATGAGGTACAGCGGGGAAGGGGAAAAAAATTTGACTGAGTCATTGTGGGTTGTAGGAGGTGGGGGAGGGAAGATAGAGGGAGGGAGGAGGAGGAGGGTGGAAGGGAGGAGGAGATGGGGGAGGGAAGAGGGAGGAGGAAGGGGGAGCGGCTTGTGAGAGAGGGGGAGCGTAGAAAGGGAAAGGGGTAGAAGGAACGGAATGCGAAGAGAGTGAAGGGAGGGGGAGATGAGGAGTGGGAAGAGAGTGAGAGGAGGGGGAGATGAGGAGTGGGAAGAGAGTGAGAGGAGGGGGAGATGAGGAGTGGAAGGTGTTGGGAGAGGGTGGAGAACGGATGGGGAGGAGGAAAGGGGAGAAGGAAGGGATAGAAGTAACTGAGAAATATGGTGAGGAGGGTGGGAGGAGAGGAAGTGAGGGAGGGAAGGTAGAAGGAAATGAGGAGGTTGAAGGGGATGGAAAAACGAGATGGGAAAGTAAGAGCGATGGGGGGAGGACGAAAGACATGGGGAAGGTGGGGTAAGTGTGGGGATGGCAGAGAGTGTAAGGGTGGGTGGGTAAGAGGTAAAGGGGAGAAAGGGGAGTGGAGAAAGGGGGACGAAGAGAGAAGGAGAGAGGGGTAGGAGAGAACGAAGACACGGGAGTGGGAGAGAGTGACGATATAGAGGAAAGGAGAGAGTGTAAGTGGGAGAGAGAAGGGAAAAGGAGTGAGGGAGATGGGAGGAGTAGAGAGGAACTGGAGGATACCGGAGGAAGATGAGAAAAGTAAGACATTAGGGTAGACAAAAATTTAGCAAAACAGAGCAGAGTAATACAGAGTAGAACTGACCAGAGTAATAGAGGAGATAAAATTATGAAAAAGAACACGGATAAAAAGTGAGGGTGAAAGCACAAAGGTCAAAGGGAACACTGTCACCTCCCATGACAATTACACTGCCACACAATTATCAGATAACCAGGTAACCACGATAATGCCTAAATTGTCAAAACGATGCCGAAGGAAACTGTAAAAGTGTAATATGGGTGGCTAAAAATAACAGAAGGGAATATATAGAGGGTTTTCTAAGTAATAATGCAACTGGATATGACTGCTTTTCTCTCTATATCGGTATAGTTTTGAGATGATTCGTTGAGAGTACAGAAGGTTATCATCAGCTTCATCTAATTAGACCCACCATTATCTAAAGACGGTATACCAAACTTAGTCGCAACTCGTCCAACGTAACTGAGGCTAAAGAAAATAATAAATAAATAACGTAAGCTAATAACCCACAATATATTTCAGGAAATTTCTGTGACTTATATTTCACAATATTTCTACCTCTTTCTAGCGATTACGTTCAGCTAAAGGGAGAATTCTCGTATGCTTGTAGGAATATGACACTAAAAGGCGTCACCGTATTAGAGAGATTACAGATTTTTCAACATCTCTTTCTGGTCTACTGGGTTATATGGGGCTTTTCTAGGGGGAGGGGGCTTGTTTTTATATCTATCAAGCTTCCCACCTGTCTACTTTCTAATATACTCATTATGTCATATATTTGCATCTTTCGTATCGTTTTTCCTTTAACTGCTTCTCTCATTTTCCGTCTTGGATGTCTCTTCTCTGCCTTGCTTTAACTTTCTACTTTCCTTATGATTCTGCATCTTTGCTTCTCTGTCTATCATATATTTATCTTCTAGTTCTCTCTGCCTTTGATAGCCTTTTTTCCACCTGATAAAATCCTGTTTTTGCTTTCACTTTCACTCTTTAGTTCACTTTCGTTCTTTTCTCTCCCTCTCTCTAACCCAACCCGTCTTTACCGCTTCTCTAGTAAAGTTGCTTTCACCCTACATCCTAATATTACGTTCATTTCATATTTTGCACACTGCTCATTTTATTCTTTCCCATCCTTTGTTTCTAAGCCAGTTCTAATTTGAATATGTTTACGTGCTGGCAGCAAAACCAAATAATTAAGGATTCCCACGTCATATTACGGTTTCTGTACCTATTTTGCTCTAACTTGCCCTAAAATTGTCATCTCTCCATTTTTAGTGCTAATCTTTAACACTACAGTGACACTTAAATATGATGTTAGTCAAGAAGAATTGCTGTAAAATGAATCTTGAGCTACGGAGCTGTGTTTTTCGGCCACTGAGTTACGTGAAATAAACCGCAAAAGGACGAAAATCTTGGCCGAATTAATGTACAAGAACAATACTGTTATTTAATCCCTAGGTGTTGAGAGGCCACTAAAGATGCATGATATAATCCGCCAGTAGCAGCAATATATAAGTCAACTCCTTCAGTACGAAGACGTCTTCTGTTTTCCTTCTATCTCCTGACGATTTTATCTAACACGAGCCCTTTCAGAACGGAGAATTTAGATACACCCTTCATTAATCCCAACATGTTTTTCCCAGACTGAATAAAATCGTCTATAAGTGGCAAGAATTAAGTGGAAAATTACGTCATTGGATTTAAGGGGTTAAGATCCCCGTCTTGAACTCAGGGTTAATCATACCACTTTCATCCTTTCACACTTTCGCTCTGAATTCATCCACTTACATACTTTCCCTCGAAATCCTTTCACTTTCATTCCTCCTTCATTTTCCCCTACAACATGCTTCCTTTCAATCATTTTTCCTCCCAGTGATTTTTCGTCTAATTATTATTTATCCTTCATTCTCTCCCTCCGATACCACCTTCACCCATCTCTTCTCTATCTTGTCTTCTAGTAGCCTTTCTTCTTTCTACCTCTTTTTCACTTTTTTCTCTCTCTCTGACTCATCACTTACCTTATCCTCCTTCGCTGTTCCTCTTCCATGCACAGGATGCTCCATGATACACGCGAACGCAGAATAAAAATACGCACACGCAATATAAATCGGATAAAAACGCACACACATTCACACACACGGAACACAAAAACGTCTGCATGCTACTGAGGCTGTATCAACCACCACACGCACACGCACACACACAAACGACTCGAGAAGGAAGGATCGAAACAGCGTCCATTCTTATTTTATGTGCCTCACTGATTTGTCTATTCGAGCTTCAGCAAACCATTTTAGCATCGAAGCGGTGTGCCATTAAAGCTAATTTCCTTCCAGGTCTCATGGATAACTAGATATTTACTTATTTACTATATCTATCTATCTATCTATAAATCTATCTATCTATCTATCCATCTATCTAGCTATCTATCTGTCTGTCTGTCTGTCTGTCTTTGCTTGATAGTGCTTCGTCCCCGTTTCTTTAGAGGCAAATGGATCTTTTAACCGGTGCGGCGATGATGAATGATGTTGTTAAGGAATATTATCTTGTATATGTTTTTTTTGGCATATTTTGTACTATTAAGGGTATTATGTATTTGCAAAAGATTACTGAAGTGAAATGTGAAAAAAAAATCGCTAAGAAGGAGATGCTTGAGAGCTTTCTACGCTGACGAGAATATGAGCTACTTTGTCATCAGGAGTTCGAGCGTAGAAATGATGATGATAATGATGATGATGATGATGATGATGATGATGATGATGATGAGAGAGAGAGAGAGAGAGAGAGAGAGAGAGAGAGAGAGAGAGAGAGAGAAATGGTGGGACATCTAAAGGAATAAAGGATGGAGGTCAGAGATTTGATGACAGTGATCGAGTGATTAAGACAATGTTAAAAGGAAGCATACAATATTAGACGCAGAAAAAGAGAAGCAAAAGGAAGAGTAGCCTTAGAAAAATATGAAAAATACCAGGAAAATACAAAATGACCTAGAACAAGGAAGGGGCGAACGCTTATCATTCTCGTTAACCTTTTCGTGGTCAAAAAAAAAAAAAAAAAAAAAAAAATAGCGTTTTGTATAGCAGTTCACACCAGAGGATATTAGTAAAGAATGAGTTATAGGAGCCTAAAAATCTTAATTCTGTCTCCATTAGCTCCGTTAATGGTCGATACAACTGTGGTCCTTTACTGAAACTAAATGCCAGACGATTTTAAGGAAGCTCCCTAACACCTCTTTCTCATTGAAATATTTTTGGATCCAGGTAATATTATTTTTTACGGTACTTATGCAGAGTATGGTAATATAAGAATGGTTTACGTAACACAAAATAGGACGGCAAGGTGTAATAAGCAAAATAAATCGCTAAGGAAGAGGTGTTAGGGAGCATCCTTAACCAATGAGAATATGGGTCATGAGAGCCTGAGGATGTTAACAATGTCACTCCTTTGACGCATTGAGTATTCCGTCATGGCTACTACCAAGCGATTTTATTCGAATTAGGAGAAATTTTTCGAATTGGCTGAGTTAGATATAGCCTTCAATAAATCCTTCAGTACAAGGGATTTTTACTTCAGCTCCGTAAAATCGTCTGAATATGGGAAGAATAAAATGAGAACTACATCATCGGATTAATTGGGTTAGGGTGGCCATGCGAGCTAGTCCGTGAAACTTTAGTTCAGTAAGAGTTGGGTCACGATATATTCTTGCACCGATAATTAGGTATCTAAATATAAGCTGGGCAATTACTAAGCATTATTTTAGGCTGAATCATCCCTTCTCTGTTATGGTTCCTTGCGTGTGGCATTTTGCAGTAAGAAAAGGCGTAAGAACGTGACTCATCGAAAAGTAAAACTGGCGTAAAAGCAGATAATTAGCAATACATTTCATTTCTCTTACAATAGTTAACATTCTCAGGACTGTATGATTTTTTTACCATAATGATGAAATAACGGAAGAAAATACTAACGAAGTTATGACCATGAGAGGAATAATGATGCTATTTTTCACCTCAAATGGAGCGGATTCTAGTTCATTTGTAGCTTGTTTCACGTAACTCAGCAGCAGAAAGGTTACGGCTCTGCGTCCTCTCCACAGCACTTCTTCGTGACCAGCATCATTATCTAGTGTTAATCTATTGCTACAACTCTCCATTCAAGAGACAGAAATGGCAGTCTGAGGCCAAGTTGGGGTATGAAGAATATAGTTTTAACACTTTCGTTTCAGTGACTGACTCTTAGTTGATTATAATCGTCTGGAATTAACTGAAATAAAATACTAGAATATGTCCGATTATGAGACAGCGAAGAGCCAAGGAAAGTTTACGTCTTTTCTTTTTTCTGGAGACCGAAAGAAAAAAAAAGTTGGTTTTCGCCCAACAGAACTTGGCAAATATCACAATGAATCTATTAAACTATAATTACATGAAATGCGATGATCCCTAGCTATGGAGTAAGAATGAGACTCCTCGGTTAGTAGCCAAATCGAATAAAACAAACAATACTAGACTATACCATTTACTCTCTTTGACCTAAATTTTCGTCCTTTAGCAGCCTATTTCCCGTAGCTCAGTGCCAGAATAAGACAGTGCTACGGCTCTGCATTCTTTCCATAACGCCTCTTTGTGACTAGCGCCATATTCTTGTGATAGTCCGTTGTTAAAGCCCAACATCTAAGATGGAGAGATGGCAATTTAAGGCCAAGTTACAGTTAACTGAGTGTAGATGGAATGAAGAACTTCACTTGAGTCTGGATAAAACTACTTGGAAGATTTACTGATCATAGCGAAACTGGATGAGATACAAGGATGTGACGTTAGATAGATTGGTAGATTTATTAATCGATTTATTATTGATAGAAAAATAGTTAAGCAGGTAGTAGATAAACAGAGACTGAAAATAAATTGTTGTTTCCTTCCAAGTTTATTTACAGCGACTTACCTGGGTAGCATACAGCATATGATATTACATAAATAGATAGAGAGGTAGATAGATAGATGGATGAGTTGTTGGATGGTTCGATGGATGGATAGACATACTGACAGGTATGTAGGCTGACAGGTACCTTTGTAGGTAGGTAGGAACATAACCCATAAAACGAAAGCCAAAAAACTCTTACATGTTCGACTCTCCTCTATTTTCTTTCAGCTAACACCAGACTTTTTCTTCTTCTTTTTTTTTTTTTTTTTTTTTTTTTTTTGACCGACTCTGGGCATAGGCTTCATAGCCTGATTTCAAGGCCCAGTAGTCCTCCTACGTACCGCACACCTCTACATGTCACCACTTCGGCGCTAACACCCATCGTCCATACTGAATACATGCTAGGGCTGTCTCATATAGGACTGATGTATTGGTATTAGTTGCTGAGAGTGATTAAAAAAAGCCTGAGAGTGTTCATACTTTCACCATTAACCGTCTCTTATGGTCGGGACAACTCTAGTACAGGATTTCAGTTGACGCCACACGATTTTATTGATCTAAAAACTGAGTCACTGGAGTCTAAGGTCCAAGGAAAAGCCAAATGCACTACCGGTATGAGTTATATCTTATGCTGTTAACATCATATATTTGTAACTTTCGGATAAATGCATAAAGTTAATCACCTTTCTTGACGACTTCCACAGAATTCCTTATTACAACCTAAACCCATTCAGAGTTTTGTTGCCTTCCCTCGTGTTCCGTTACTTCCGAGTCCACCGTGTTCAGTATTGCGAGCTTAGTGTTACACGTTCCGTATTCCATGCTCCAGCTTCTAAGTTCATCATAGTCCACGTTCCGTCTTCATTTTCATCTTCCTGTTCGAAACGTCTCATTTAACCTTTAAAGAGAAATCGCCCGGCCGTAGCAAGAATGGAAGAAAAAGACTTTCCTAGTTCCCCATCACTAAGCTTTTTCTCTAAGACATTTTTGTTATGTTTCAGCGGGGTCAAATGTCGCCCTAACACCTTAATGGTTAATTTTACTGTCACTTACCCACATTCCAAAACAAATTACGTGTGAACTTCCTTGTAATAGTTTTTTTTTTTTTTTTTTTTTTCCGGGCTGTACACAGTGACGTGGACACACAGTATTTCTTATTCTTGCAAGTTTCCCTCAAGTAAGATTCGTTCAAGCAGTAAAAATTGAAAGTTTTGCACATAATTTATTTACACAGCAGTCAGTTTATATCGAGTGTTGTCTATGGGCATTACAATGGTTATCTGAAAATAGTACCTTGTGAGTTGTTCCTGGCTTTTGTTTCCCGTTTGGTAATATATATATATATATATATATATATATATATATATATATATATATATATATATATATATATGTGTGTGTGTGTGTGTGTGTGTATGTGTGTGTGTGGATAAATCTGTGGCATGGAGTCATGATTCCTGCTGCTTAATTGGTGTTTAAGAGATTGTGTAGCCCATTTCAAGGGCATGCCCTGATAGGTTTGCAGGTATCGTGCTCTGCCTCTTTCCTGTTTCTGGATCCTACCTCACTCTAGTATTAGGTGGGGAAAGTGGTCAGTATGATGATGGTGATGATGATGATGATGATGATGACTTCCGCTGCTGAGGAAGGAAAGCTTAATACAGCAACAGACAAAAGTCCAGTTGCAGTACGGGTGGAGCGTGCTACGTCCACCTCATCCTCATTGGTTGGCGGGTAGTTGTCTGGTCATCCTTCCAATACTGAGGCCTTAAACAATTTGGGCTACGATACATTTATTGTCTGCACTGACTGGGAACTATGCCATGGTTTTTCATTAGTAAAAAAAAACATTC
This sequence comes from Coenobita brevimanus, assembly GCF_032717465.1. Taxonomy (NCBI): domain Eukaryota; kingdom Metazoa; phylum Arthropoda; class Malacostraca; order Decapoda; family Coenobitidae; genus Coenobita; species Coenobita brevimanus. Next base: position 43,432,642 of record NC_137003.1, on the reverse strand, counting down.
AAGTTTTACATAGCATTGCAGTTAAGATAATGGTGAAATAATTATACTATTCATTTTAACTCTTAAACCTCTTAGACAAGACAGGTCGACTTGGTGGTTTTGGTATTCATATTTTTCAGTGACTACATTGAAGTAAATATCAGCTCGCCTCTCCTGCCTCTCATCGCTGGACTCATAGACGGCTGAACGACACGTAGTGGACAAAAGTGCATAACATTAATCACAGGTGGATGGTGACATGCAGCTTTGCCCACTGTGTTCAATTCAAGCATTTATAAATTCAGCCATGAAGGAGGCAGGAGAAGCGAACGAATTTCTGTAGCTGACTGTACAATAATCACAGCTTGCGTCTAACTTCGACACAACCATGGTGTCTTTTCTGTATAATACATACATGTACCAGATTATTTTACTCGTCCTAGAAATTACTGTTCGAACTACGGGCAATAGATTGTGTATAGAATTATCAACCCCTTTAGGACGATACATTATTCCTTATTTAAACTATAGTGTGTTCAGAGAGCAATACGAAGCCGTGGCCGAGCTTTGACCTTGACCAGTGACATTGATCTTTGATTGATCTGTCCCCAAATCGAACCACTTATTGTCGTCGCTTCATGTAATGTATGTGCGAATTAGAATAAAAAATCAGATCAAGGATTCAAAACATAACACCACACTCTGAACTCTTACCTTGAACTTTGACCTACGTTCAGTCTACACTACTATCGAATCATTTCTTCCCAGATCCACACACAGTTTATGTGACATTGCTGATCCAAGTCAGACCAAGCATGCACGATAGCGCAGTAACTCTGAACACTAACTTTGACATATGACCTTTGATGAAATTGCACGCAGACCCACGCACAATTGACATGCCAGTTTTGAACCACACCGGCTCAGGCATATGTGAGATGTTTGCGAACATACATACATACACACATATACACATACATACACCGAAACCGACTTGGTCATGATGGCTACACATTCCGCGTCGCTGATTAATATCGTCTGGAAGTGCTATTATGGACAGTATTTTCGATCCAATTCCGTACGATAAATAACGATACAGTGAATAGAGACTTTTGAACTCAGTGATGCAATCTTTGGAACCCAGCAAACTTTTCAGAATATTGTGTATGAGTTTCGTAATTCTTCGACCGAAAAGAGGAGTGATATTCCTGACGCCAACTGTACATATAGAATTCTTTAACCCCTCTAGGACGAGAGACTTTTTCCTAGTTATATAATATCGCCTGGAGACAGCAAGCATAAACAAAAATAAGACGTCATCGTACTGAGGGGATTATAATAAGAAAAGAAGAAAAAAAGCACGCCAGAGGAGAGATAGTTAGAAAAGTCTGGAAATTACAACTGCGGGCTGCTGGTACAAGCTGCCAGATAACACCCTTTCTAGAAAAAAACAATAAAAACAAAAAGTCACATTGAGTGTTCGAAAGCCGCCTGACCGGTGCTGGAGTGAAAAAAATACCGTGCATCTTGTTACGTGTTCAACCGGTTTACGGCAGTCCTCCCTGTATGATGCGGTTTGCTTTTTTATTTCCATTTTCTGACCGGAGTGCACTATTATGTACAGTTTATTACAAAAGTTCATCCACCTCTCGTGCCTCTCATTGCTGGAGACGCATGAATGAGTAGCCTAGTGGGTAAAGCTGCATGTTGTCGCCCACAGGTTAATGACATTGTGCACTTCATTGTGTTGTGTCACATTCGACCGTCTGTGAATCCAGTGGTTAGAGAGAGAGAGAGAGAGAGAGAGAGAGAGAGACAGACAGACAGACAGACAGACAGACAGACAGAGACAGAGACAGAGAGTATATCGAAGTCGTACCCAAAGGCCCAAGGGCTTCAAACCGAGCTAAGACCCTTAGAGGGAGTTCGAAGCCTTGCTGAGGCTGCAAGAATGCCAGGGCCAGTATTCTCGTCGGGAAAAGAGGCACCTAGCATCTCTTCTTTAGCGATTTATTTTTTGATGTGTCTGGTTAATATCCTTTTTTACATTATTGATGCAGAGTGTGGCAATGTTAGACGGATTTATATGACACAGAATAGGACAGTAAGATGTAATAAGCAAAATAAGTCGTTTAGGTAAAGGTGTCAGGGAACTTCCTTAACTGACAAGAATGCGGTTCCAGTTTTCATCGCAATCACTTCCTCGTTAATCCCTTCCCTCCTCCCCCCCCCAAAAAAAAAAAAAAATCTAATTCCCACCTCAACGATGAACAATGGGGCTCCGTTCTAAGTGAAGTCCTCTGGCTAACACTTTCCTCCAACCAGGGACAGGACTCGATGAACAAAAATTACGATATTCTGCGTGTAGCCTCTCCAGATTCCATTTTTTGGGCTATTATGCCATTTTCTGAACTCATTTTTTTTTTTTCATGTTCTAGGTTGTGATGCTATATTGTACACCTACTTTTCTCAGTTTCCGAATGAGCACCGGTTTATCTTTTATTTTATTTTTTATTTTTTTATGCTCTTGATGAATAAAAGTATATACAAAGATGATAAGAAGTAAGCGGAAACGGAAGCCACGACATTATGATCTCTGTCTATCTATCTATTGCCAGACGCCTTAATCCCGTAAGGGGTAGCCACAAACAAATCGCTTTCATGTCGTCCTGTCCCCCTCCATTTCACTGTCCTCCCCCCAGCTCACACCTCTTCTATATACCTCTCCATTCCATACATCCATCTTATTCTCGGCGTCCCACTCCCTCTGCCCCCTTCCACCTCACTCACATACTCTCCTCGATAGTCTTACGTTCTCCATCCTCACCACATGGCCAAACCTCCTCAGTGTATTTCTCCTAGCACTTTCTATCACATCCACATCCACACCACAATGCTCCTTCACTTCCTAATTTGTCATTCTAGCTCTCCATGTAGCTCCACATGCTCCTCTCAGACAACTCATTTCCACTGCTCTCATTCTTGACTTGTGTCTCTCCAACAAGGTACAAGTTTCACTTCTAAACGATAGAGTTGGTATCACAGTACTATCATATATCGACTTTTTTACTTCCATGCTCACTTCCTCATTTCTTAACACTGCGTCAAAGAACCAGCAACCTTTCTTTCTTGTTGTACCCTGTCAAACACTTCATCACAACTACCGTATTTCCTGTAAATTAATGGAATATACAAGTTTTTTATCTATCGTATGAGGCTAGATATTATAAAAATTTCAATGTTACTGCCTTGACAGAACCGCAGCGACCCCAGACTAGGGTACGCCGTCCCATTTAGGGCAAGGGTGAGTAGTCGTTTGTACCTTAGTTTCATTTTTAAGCAATAAACCCCAACCACCCCGTACAGGTAAATCTTTTTGGGTCACATCTGGTCGGAGCACCTAAACCCACGAGACCAACAAGCAATCACTTCGCTATTATTCTATCAGTATAATTACAGTGCGAATTAGTTAAGGGATTAGATAATATATTTATTGTTCTTGCCGACAGCCGTCAATTTCGTTCAATTACGGAGGTTCCATAGAGAAAAGTCACGCACAAAAAGAGTAAAATTGTCTATATACCTGAAGAACATTAAGCGTCATTGTGTTCAAGATGCTTAACAAGTTTACGAGTGACTTTCTTGATTCGGTGATAGTCTGGTTCTGACGACTTATGTATAAGGCATTTATTTTGGAAGATAATAAATTATAATACCTCATGACCAACGCAGAGAGAGAGAGAGAGAGAGAGAGAGTGACCAGAAGCGTCTGGCAACTAAAGGTTATGAGAGAAATAACGGGTTATGTCCCTCCCTCTCACCCTCCTTGCCCCCCTCTCTCTCTCTCTCTCTCTCTCTCTCTCTCTCTCTCTCCTTCCACAGTGCATTGCCCCACATCCCTCCTTCCGTCCCACCCTTCCCTCTACCCTACCGGTACCTTGCAACTCACACACTGTTACTTTCTCTTTCACTAAATTGTCTTCTAATCTCTCTCTCTCTCTCTCTCTCTCTCTCTCTCTCTCTCTCTCTCTCTCTCTCTCTCTCTCATATGCCCGACTCTTGCATAGGCTTCATAGCCCGTTACCATGGCCCAGTAGTCCTCCTACGTCCACACACCTCCACATGTCACCACTTCTGCATTAACACCCACCGTCCATATTGAATGCATGCTAGGGCTGTCTCATACAGGACTTTTGTAATGATATTAGCAGGAGTATTTTTATGACATGTCGGCGGGTCGTCTGGTAGATCAGTAAAGACTGCTTTAATGACATTCATACTGTATATCTATCTATCTATCTCTTGTCAAATCTGTCCAGGTTGCCAAAGGATTCAGATTTTTTGTGTGTGTTTTGGTTTCGATCTCATTTCTTTTCTGTTTTTTCGTTTCTGTTTTCTCCTCTCTTCCATCTCTCTTCTAGCTCTACCTCTCCCTTTTACCATTCGTACTTTGCTCTCGTTTCTCTCATCTCCCTCTCTTTTCCCTCTTCTTTCCCCCCCCCCTCGGTCATATACCTCACACCTTCCCTGCTTGCCCTTTGAATCCCACCTACATCCCACTTTCTCTCTTCACTTTTGGTTCCAGTTCCTCCTTTCACTCTCAGCCTAAGCTTTCTCCACCCCTCCCTTTCTCCTCTCCTCCACCACCTCCGTTTTTGCTTTTCGTATCATATGATACAAGAAAATGTCACCCCTTCACATCCTGCAGTGTGTGTGTGTGTGTGTGTGTGTGTGTGTGTGTGTGTGTGTGTGTGTGTGTGTGTGTGTGTGTGTGTGTGTGTGTGTTGTGCTGCAAGGGATGTCTTCATGTGGATGCACCGATATAACCAGGCAACTATTAAAGTATTTATAATTGTCCCACAGTGCCCTCCCTATCTTCCGAAAGGAAGATCCTGGACTGAGAAGGGCAGCTGCAACCTGCAGTCTGCTGGGTTCACTTACAGATGAGCCAGAGATCACAACAATTGTAACGTTAATTGTGTATGAGTGAGTCTGTACTAGGAACTCATGTGAACATCTGCGTTTATGTTTTGCTTAGCTTTCAGGTTCTGTGTTATATCCATCTCTGCACATTGGATGCTAATATATTCATTTCTTATTGCTGAATCAAGTAAAACAAAGCACATATCGAACTCTGTTTACTTTTATAATTATAACAACATCACAGATACATAACACAGATAGGTCAGTATACTCACACCAAGTATACAGACAGTAACCGTAATAATTTAATACAAAACAGGAGACTCTCAGAACATCATTCACAATTCACATACACAAGTACATATTCATTTCATACAAAAATATATCTATAAAGATTATGACTAAATATACTTAGGTTATTGTGTCGCATACTCATACCCTACTTGACTTCCTTTTCCTGAAATCCCTCTCGAATTTCCGTAGAAGTCTGGAAGTGAAGCCCCATCGGGTGGGCCAAAGACAACACTTACCCTCGAAGTCGCCCCTCCTTTAAGTTTAACTGTGGAACCAAACCCTGGCCCACTTTTGCTTGTTTTTACCCCTCCGACTCCTGCTCCCCCAACTCTTACTCCTCCAGATCCAGTTCCTCCTACTACGAGTATATCTTTTCCTACTCCTACTCCTCCAAATCCTACCCCTACTTTCCCTGCTCCCACTCCTCCTCCTACTCCTCCTCCTCCTCCTACTCCTACTCCTCCTCCTACTCCTCTACCTACTCCTGAAATCGCGGGGCCGCCAGAAACAGCCGTTGTTTGGTGTCCTCTGCCGAGACTGCCAACTGAGGAAGTGGCACCATGCTTCTTAGAAAGTGTGTTTCCTACTGTAGCTATCTGTCCTCTTTTGAAGTCACCGACGTCGACATCAATCTCATGCCCTTTTCCAGTGCCTCCAGAGTGTCCTATTCCAGACTCGGCATGGGCGACACCCCCTCCTCCAAAAGATCCGTGTCCTCCTCCAGCGCTGTTGAGAATTTCACCAGTCCCTCCTCCAAACCCTCCAAAGTGGCCTGTGACACGCACCTCCCCGCTACCACCATGGACTGCAACCTTTTCTCCGCTTCCTCCATTCACTAACACCGGTACAGGAGACCCAACTTTGGGAGAGCCTCCAAAGCCTTGTCCGCCGCCGATGCCTCCAAAACCACCTCCAGCGCCTTCTGTGCTTCCTTTTATGCCCACTTTCTTTCCAAAATCACTATTTCCTCCTCCAAAGCCACCATGTTCTCCAAATCCTCCAGCCCCTCCGTGGCCACCTCCAAAACCTCCATGTCCACCTCCAGCACCACCAGAGCCTCCTTTATCACCTTCAGCGCCTCCAAAACCTTCACGCCCAAAGCCACCAGAACTGCCATGTCCATCTCCAACGCCTCCAAAACCTCCATGTCCACCTCCAATGCCTCCAAAACTTCCATGTCCATCTCCAACACTACCGAAGCCTTCATGCCCACCTCCAAAGCCTCCATGTCCTCCTCCTACGCCTCCAAAACCTCCATGTCCCCCTCCAACACCACCAGAACCAACATGTCCCCCTCCGACGCCTCCCAAGCCTCCATGTCCTCCTTCAGCGCCTCCCAAGCCTCCATGTCCACCTCTAACGTCTCCAACATCGGCATGCTCTTTTTCAGCTCCGCCTAAGCCACCGTGTCCTCCTCCAAGACCTCCATTTCCTCCTAATTTACCTCCAACGCCTCCAAAGCCTCCATGTCCACCTCCAACACCACCTGAACCACCATGTCCACCTCCGACGCCTCCAAAGCCTCCATGTCCTCCTTCAGCGCCTCCAAAACCTCCATGTCCACCTCCAACGCCTCCAAAACCTCCATGTTCACCTCCAATACCATCAGAGCCACCATGTCCCCCTCCGACGCCTCCATGTCCTCCTTCAGCGCCTCCCAAGCCTCCATGTCCACCTCCAACGTCTCCAACATCGGCATGCTCTTTTTCAGCTCCGCCTAAGCCACCGTGTCCTCCTCCAAGACCTCCATTTCCTCCTAATTTACCTCCAACGCCTCCAAAACCTCCATGTCCACCTCCAACACCACCTGAACCACCATGTCCACCTCCGACGCCTCCAAAGCCTCCATGTCTTCCTCCTACGCCTCCAAAACCTCCATGTCCACCTCCAACGCCTCCAAAACCTCCATGTCCACCTCCAATACCACCAGAGCCACCGTGTCCCCCTCCGACGCCTCCAAAGCCTCCATGTCCTCCTTCAGCGCCTTCAAAGCCTTCATGTCCACCTCCAACGTCTCCAACATCGGCATGCTCTTTTTCAGCTCCTCCTAAGCCACCGTGTCCTCCTCCAAGACCTCCGTTTCCTCCTAATTTACCTCCAACGCCTTCAAAGCCTTCATGTCCACCTCCAGCACCACCTAAACCACCATGTCCACCTCCGACGCCTCCAAAGCCTCCATGTCCTCCTCCAACACCTCCAAAACCTCCATGTCCACCTCCAACGCCTCTAAAACCTCCATGTCCACCTCCAGCACCACCAGAGCCACCATGTCCTCCTCCGACGCCTCCAAAGCCTCCATGTCCTCCTTCAGCGCCTTCAAAACCTTCATGTCCACCTCCAACGCCTCCAAAACCCCCATGTCCACCTCCAACACCACCAGAGCCACCATGTCCCCCTCCGACGCCTCCAAAGCCTCCATGTCCTCCTTCAGCGCCTTCAAAACCTTCATGTCCACCTCCAACTCCTCCAAAACCCCCATGTCCACCTCCAACACCGCCAGAGCCACCATGCCCCCCTCCGACGCCTCCCAAGCCTCCATGTCCTCCTTCAGCACCTTCAAAACCTTCATGTCCACCTCCAGCGTCTCCAACATCGGCATGCTCTTTTTCAGCTCCGCCTAAGCCACCGTGTCCTCCTCCAAGACCTCCGTTTCCTCCTAATTTACCTCCAACGCCTCCAAAACCTCCATGTCCACCTCCAACGCCACCTGAACCACCATGTCCTCCGACGCCTCGAAAGCCTCCATGTCCTCCTCCAGCGCCTCCAAAACCTTCATGACCACCTCCAACGTCTCCAGCATCAGCATGCTCTTTCTCAACGCCGCCTAAGCCACCGTGTTCACCTCCAAGACCTCCATTTCCTCCCAGTTTACCTCCGCCACCTCCCAAACCTCCATGTCCACCTCCAACGCCTCCAAAACCTCCATGTCCTCCTCCTACGCCTCCAAAACCTCCATGTCCTCCTCCAACGCCTCCAAAACCTCCATGTCCTCCTCCAAAACCTCCATGTCCACCTCCTACACCACCATGTCCACCTCTGACTCCTCCAAAGCCTCCATGTCCTCCTCCAGTGCCTCCAAAACCTTCTTGTCCACCTCCAGCGTCTCCAACATCAACATGCTCTTTTTCAGTGCCTCCAAAACCGCCGTGTCCTCCTCCAAGACCTCCATTTCCTCTTAATATACCTCCGCCACCTCCCAAAACTTCATGTCCACCTCCAACGCCTCCTAAATCTCCATGTCCACCTCCAACACCACCAGAACCACCAAGCCCACCTCCGACTCCTCCAAAGCCTCCATGTACACCACCAGCGCCTCCAAAACCGTTATGTCCACCTCTAACGTCTATAACATCAACATGCCCCTTTTCAACGTCTAAGCCACCGTGACCTCCTCCAAAACCTCCATTTCCTCCTAATTTTCCTCCACCGCCTCCAAAACCACCGTGACCTCCTTCAATTCCTCCAGAACCACCATGTCCTCCTCCAACTCCTCCAAAACCACCGTGCCCTCCTTCAGCAACTCCATTCCCACCCAGTTTTCCTCCAGCACCTGCAAATCCACCATGTCCACCTCCAATACCATGTCCACCACCGATACCACCAAGTCCACCTCCAACTATCCCCAATTTACTTCCAGTACCTGCAAGGCCGCCATGTCCTCCTCCAACACCTCCACCTACTTCCAGTTTACCTCCAGCACCTCCAAACCCATCAGCACCACCTCCAGGTCCACTAATCCCTCCTCCAACACCACCGTGCACATCTCCATCTGCTCCTAATATGTCTCCAGCACCTCCAAATCCACCAATACCACCTCCAGCACCTCCATCTACTCCCAATTTACCTCCAGGGCCTCCCCCAACACTTCCACCTCCTTGTTTACCTCCAGCACCTCCTAACCCGCCAGCACCACCTCCAAACCCACCTACACCGCCTCCTCCACCACCATGCACACCTCCTCCAACACCTCCACCAACTCCTAATTTGCCTCCAGCACCAAACCCACCAATACCACCTCCAGCACCCCCACCTACTCCCAATTTATCTCCAGCACCTCCAAGACCACCAACACCACCTCCAGCTCCACCATGCACACCTCCTACACCTTCGACGCGGGCATGACCTTCAAGTTTACCCGCAACGACGCTTTGACCTATTCCAGCACCTCCAAAGCCTCCACCAACCGCATTAACTCCAGAATCACCATGTGCTTCTAGTTTACCTCCAAAGCCACCATGTCCTCCTCCAACACCGAGCCCACCGCTGACTCCTTTTACGTCAGCAAGCTTGATTCCTCCGCCTCCAATTACATCGATACCTCCTTCACCATGTGCATCCACTTTACCTCCACCACCACCTAGTCCTCCTCCAACTCCTCCACCTCCTCCCAGTTTAATTCCATCACCACCTTGTCCTGCTCCAATGCCTCCAAAGCCACTGTGAGATTCTCCAAGATCAGCAAGTTTGACTCCGACGCCTCCAGAAGCCCCGAGTCCTCCTACTTTTCCTCCAACGTCTCCATGGCCTCCTCCAACACCTCCAGACCCACCATGTCCCCCTCCAGAACCACCAAGTCCAACGCCAGCATGTCCTCCAACACCTCCAAACCCACCCTGCCCTCCTCCAACGCCACCATGTCCTCCTCCTACACCTCCAAATCCACCGTGCCCTCCTACAACGCCACCATGTCCTCCTCCAACACCACCAGGTCCAGTGCTACTGCCTCCACCACCACCAGCATGGCCTCCTATTTTACCTTTAGTTTCACCCTGCCCTCCTCCAACACCTCCAAATCCAGGATGCCCTCCTCCAAGACCAAGTTCAGCTCCACCACCTCCCAAACTACCCTCGCCTCCCAGTTTGCCGCCAACGCCACCCAGCCCTCCTCCTACATCTCCAATTGCACCAGGAATTCCTCCAACACCACCATGTCCGATTGCTGTTCCACCATGTTTAACTTTAACACCAACACCACTTCCTCCTCCTCCTCCTCCTGCTCCTCCAGCATCTTCCAAACCGAACGCCTTTCCTAAAATGTCTTCAGGTCCGCCAATTCCTCCTCCAGCGCCTCCCAAACCTCCAATCTTTCCTCCAGTGCTTCCAAATCCACCACCTCCTCCTCCAAGACTGCTGCCATGTTTGCCTCCTACGCCTAGTTCAGCAGTTTGTTGACTGCTCAACGCAACCACTTCTCCTGAGCCTCCATGTCCTCCTCCAATGCTCTTTTTTCCTCCTCCTACAGCGACCTGAGCGTCGACCGAAACTCCAGTGACCCCAGTTTTCTTCAAACTTCCATCAATAGCAGTAACCTCACCAGAGACTACTTTGACCTCTTTAGAGCCACCTCTATGGGAGTTAATTTCAATTAGACCCTTGCCATAACCACCAAAACTCGTGCTGAAACTGCCGATACTACTCTGTCCCTTCCCCACAACGATTCTCCCACCTCCTGTTTTAGAAGTTCCTGAAAGTCCACCTCCTCCATCTCCACTGACCAGCTTAACCACTGCCTTTGTGCCACCGTGACCACCTCCAGGACGGTTATAACCCAGACCTGAACTGATGCCCTGGATTATACCTTTTAAACTACCCCCTGAACCAATGGATCCCCCGTGAACCGTGCTTTCTTTCGATCCGCCAGACCTACCTTCTCCACTGTGACCTCCAATGTCTCCAGCGTAAGCTTTTCCGCCTGAAATAACCCCTACGATGCCTCCGCGTCCTTTAGTGACGACCATTCCAGATTTTAAGTGACTGGAAGAACCTCCTCCCCCTATGACAATTTCTCCAGAATGTTCTTCATGATGCACCTTGTGGTCGAAATCTAAATGGCTTCTAAAATCTGCCAGTCCTCCAAGGAATGTCTCCCCTTCAAAACCAGGGTGATCTTTCTCAACCGTCTCTATGAACTTTGCATGCTGACTCTTCCTTCCAGAAATTAGCCCTGAGCCGAAGGTGAAAGGAGTAACTGTAGCGTCCACTACTCCCACGAGCTTTTCGCGTCCTCCCTCGACAGACAGGCCTCCATGTCCTGCATGGTGTTGAAGTTGCTCACTGGAGAAACCACCGGAATGCACAACTTTGAAGTTCCCTCCATGTCCAGCTTCATGATGTATTGGTTTGTTAGACACAACACCAGAGTGTAGCACTCCAGTGTTCCCTCTTTGTGCAACTTCATAACGTATTGGTCTGTGAGAGATACCATCGGAATGAACCACTTTGAAGTTCCCTGTATGTCCAGCATCATGATGTATTTGTTTTTGAGAAATACCACCAGAACGTACCACTCCGAGGTTCCCTCTATGTCCAATCTCATAACGTATTGGTCTGTGTGAGAGACCACCGGAATGTCCCACTACAAAGCTTCCTCCATGAGTGACACCACCGGACTGTCCCACTGTGAAACTTCCTTGGTGTTGTTTGCCGAAGTCCGCACCTGTGTTGAAAGACCCTCGACTGGATCCCCGACCTTTAAGATACTTGAGTGGCCCACCGTCTTTCCCTAGAGCGATCAGTCCTCCCCTGGCGTTGCTGATGGAAGTCTGTACTCTACCATCAAACTTCGAAGTGGACTGGCTATAGTCTCCTGACCCGATAATTTCCGAGGAACCGCCATGTATCCGGGAAATAGAACCGCCATGTATTATTCCACCTGTAGTGCCGTGTCCTCTGGAAGCTCCACTATGATGACTGTGTTTAATTACAGTTATTCCACCTTCTCCACCTCCTGAAGTATGCACTCGACCAGGAATGAGAGAGACTCTACTAGGAGAACTGATGGGATGAAGTTTGACAGTGCCCCCATGACCATGTCCTTGGATTTCAGACCTAGTATGGCCTATGATTTCAGAGATTCCATGACCCAGATATTCGGAACTGCCATGTATGATTCCAGAACTACCCTGACCTAGTATTTTGGAGCTCCGGTGACCTATTATTCTAGAGCTACCATGGCCCAGATTGATATTCGAACTACCATGTTCTGTGCTTCTACGTCCAAACACGACAGAACCACCGCTTAGGATCGGCCCTTCCCCTCCTCCTCCCCTGTCGGAATTAAGGAGGATTACTCTGTGACTACCAAGCCCGGAGGACGACTTGCTGTGTACCCTTGGAAACGACCCGCCCCTTACGTACTGGATGACTCTCTTCTCCGCGCGGCCACAGCTTAACAGTAGAGCCACGACCACGATAAAAAACGTGGAGCTCTGGAATGGAAAAAACAATATTAGTGAGAGATAAACCTTAGTGAAAGTGACCCGCAGACAAATCAGAAAGCAAGAGTGTGAAAGTTGAAAATGCATGTATCATGCATTCTAACGTAATTTGAGGTATTATGAAAATTTGTTATTAAACATGTCACTATGAAATGGCAATTAGCACTGCCAATTAATGGCTCCAAGGACATGATAAGTATACATATACATAACACTTCATATGTGGGCACTTTTGATAGCGTGTAGATAAGCGAATAAAAATACTTTTAGAATATGATTTTAAGCATATCCTGTTCATTGGTGGTAATTAGATGCCAAAGAACATTACGAAAGACAATAAATGACATGCTTACCATGGCGCGGCTGTGGGCGAACTGGCTGCCGAGAAGGGGCGTGAAAGGCTTTTATAGTCTCATCGCCCTCGTGCCCAGGCATCCTCAACCAATGACGTCACAGAGAAAGAGACCGAGAGAAGCCGGCACGGCCAATCACAACCCAAGATCATTTTTTCCCCGAGTGTATTTCCTACCTCGTGTCAAAATTCATGAATATTTGTTTTTCTCCCACGTCTACCGAGCATGTTTGATCATAAGGGAGGTTTATAGGACTTACATAATTGGTGACTGGAGAAAAATAGTCGACAAGTCATGGCGAGCTTGGTCATGCCGTCTTTTCTCTCAGCTTGTGCTACCGGGAAATTAGAGCCCCGAACCAGTTCCTCTACCTCACCGGCCGGTGGAGTTAGAGAGGGAAAGTGGAAGGAAAGTGGAGTGCTTGGGAGGAGTCGGACGAGGGGAGGGTTAAGGGAGGGCATGGAGAAGGGGAGGAAACAAAAAGACGGTAGTGGAGGGGTGGAGGAAAAAAGAATGCACAAAAAGAAGAGTAAGCGGAAGATAAGCGTTGGAGTGAGGAAGGAAACAGTGGTAGAGGGGAGGGAGAAAAGATGGAAGAGTGGTGGAAGGAGGAAGATGCTTTGTGGAGAGGAAATGGAAGAGAAGACTGGGATGGATGGAAGATAGGAGGGGGTGGATGGAAGACAGAAGGGGGTGGATGGAAGAGAGGAGGGAGTGGATGGATGAGAGGAGGGGGTGGATGGAAGACAGAAGGGAAAAAAGGAAAGATGAAGATGAGGAGGAAGGAGGAAGAGGGGTAGGGTGCCAGAGAGAGGAAGGGATTGCGAAGGAATAAAGTGGAGGGGTGGAAGAAGAGATAATTAATGAGGAATGGAAAGGAAGTGGAGGGAAAGAGGTGAGGAGGGGATGGATAAGATACTGGATGGAAGATGGGAGGAAGCGACAGGACGGGTGGAAGAATGAGGAAGTGTCAACGACTGGAGAGAAGATTGAGGAAGTATAGTGACGAGAAGCTGAATGAGATGAGGAGCAGGGAGGGAGGGGGTGGAAGAGAGGCGTGGTGTAGGGAAAGAAGGGGGTTGCAGAGGGAAGGGAAAAGATGGAACGAGGAAGGATGGAGAGGAGAGACGGTGAAAAAGTGGGGTGTAGGAGGAAGAGAAAGGAAGTGATGGAGTATGATGGGGAAAACGAGTGAAAAATATAGTAAGGCAGAGATGTGAGGAGTAAAGACGAAGATGATAAAAGAGTGAGGAAAAATAGCTGAAAGAGGGAAGAGGGAGTATGAGAGAGAAAGAGAGAGAGAGAGAGAGAGAGAGAAGCCAGCGAACTTAAGAGAGATACATGGCACGAGTGCAAAGAGCAAATAGTAAAGAGACACGAGAGACTTTAAGTTAGGGCCAAAAGATAGGAATAGGAGACAGGATAAGAGAGATAAAACAGAAAAATGGATGAAAAGTAGAAAAAGAAATGTTAATGCAAAGATAAACAAAGAGAAAGGATGTAAAATTCAGCAAGCAGTAACACAGAAAGTAGAGCAGTGCAAGAAAATTTTGGATCAGAAGATAGCAGCAAGGGAGAGAAGGAGAGAAGATGCAGAGAGAGGAGAGGAGGAAATAAGAGCCAGTCGAAAAATAGGGAGGAAAGAAGAGGGAAGGAGATGAGGTTAGGACATAGGACAAAATCGAAAAGTAGGAATGAAAGAAAAGGGAATAAGAAGAGATATGCCTGTAAAATTTCAGGATGGAAGTATTAAATGAAAGAGAGGGAAGCAGATGAGAGAAAATGATGAAAATTCATTGGTGAGACAAGAAAGGGTAGAAGAGAGAAAGAAAGAAGATAATGAAATGGAGCCTTACTAGACAAAATGGAAAGGGAGAAGAAGAAAGGAAAAGAAGATAAGGAAACGGAACACCGAAAGAACGAATACACAGGAGTAGGAAACGGCAAAAACTATACATACCTTTAGGCGACAAAAAAAAAAAAAAAGTAAAGATGAAACAGGGAAAAGGGCGAAAGTAAAGAATATTAAGCTGCAACGTGCAAAAACGGAACCAGAAGTAAAAGAAAACTATAGGGGAAGCCAAAAATAATAAAGGGAAAAACACGGAAAGGACGAAAATAATGACCTAGGATAAGGAGTGTAAGCATAACCAGCTGGGAGTAAAAGGGAAACTGGGACAAGACGTAAGTGAAAGTCAGGACAGAAAGAAAACGGCATGCGACAGGGTGTAGGTGTGTCGTGTGTGTAGGTAGTGAGCTCACCTCCTGCCCACACTCTCTGCTCACTCACACTACACACTACGCTCTACCTCCCGACATCAGAGACCTAAAACTGTGGGCATGCAGGGGATAAGTAGAGATGGGCAGGAATATTTCTTGTTACTGGCCGCATTTTTTTTCTGGTACCCCCTGTAACCTTTCCATTAAATGTGGCTTTAGCCTACTCTGAGTACGGCCCTTTTTTTCCTCTCTCTCTCTCTCCCTCCTTCCGTCTGTCTGTCTGTCTGCCTGTATTTGTCTTTCTGTCTGTCTGTCTGTCTGTCTGCCTGTATTTGTCTTTCTGTCTGTCTATTTGTCTGTCTCTGCGTGTATTTGTCAGTCTCTCTGTCTGTCTGTCTGTCTGTCTGTCTGCCTGTATTTGTCTTTCTGTCTGTCTGTCTGTCTGTCTGCCTGTATTTGTCTTTCTGTCTGTCTATTTGTCTGTCTCTGCGTGTATTTCTCTGTCTGTCTGTCTGTCTCTCTCTCTCTCTCTCTCTCTCTCTCTCTCTCTCTCTCTCGCTCTCTCTCTCTCTCTCTCTCTCTCTCTCTCTCTCTTTCTCTCTCTCTCGCCGTCCGATATACAATAGACGTATGTGAGGAAAAATAATAGGCCTAACAGCAGAAACAAGAATAATTTTAATAGTAA
>NC_137003.1:43324471-43411971 GCF_032717465.1 Coenobita brevimanus | reverse complement strand
AGATGGATAATGAGATAAGCTGGTGGAGATGGCAGTGAAAAAAAAAAAGTGGATTAGGTGAATGAGAATAAGATGGAAGGAGGACGGAGTGAATATTTTGAGAACGATAAGCTTGTAAAGAGATTAATATGGTGAGAAAAGAAAAAGTAAATGACTGTGAAAGAAGTATGTTGATAAAATGCTTTGAAAATTAGGAAAAAAGTATGACAATGTAGAAGAGAGTATTAAAAAAAGTACGTGAATATAAGGGATGGCAGTGGAAGGATGCTAACAAACAAAAGAAATGATGGGACTTTTTATTTATTATTATTATTTTTTTTTTTTACTATCGAAAATGAAAAAAGCAGAGCGATGGTAACATTGACAGGGCTGAAGAGTATACAAGGGGCTCGAGAATGTGTCACTGTCAGGAGTGTGAAGAGTAGTGAAAAGGAGGAAGAATAAAAAAGCAAAAGGCTGAAGAATAAGAAGGCGGAAGGTTGAAGAATAAGAAAGCAAAAGGCTGAAGAATAAGAAGGCAGAAGGCTGAAGAATAAGAAGGCAGAAGGCTGACGAGTAAGGACGCAGAAGGTGTTGATGTGGTATATGTAGGAATTTTAGAATGTGACGAAGAGAGAGCTGTGAACTTTTTATGGGAACTATAGCAGAAAACCGGGATGACTTGCGCTTGATTAGATGAGGAGTAAAAGCTATCATTGTACCCTGGTACGAAAGTAAGAGTTACCAAAGAATGGGTAAAAATTAACTATCATGGACTCTCCTGAATGTTAATGGAAAGATAGGAAGGTAGATGGCACGGATAGAGAACTAGATATGCAGTAGATAAGATGATGAAAAAGGGGTTGTATAAATGAATATGAGATTAAGAGGAGTGGAATGCAAAAGATGGATAAGATAATCAGAGGAGGGGAATGGAAAAGTAAATGGCTTCATATGTTAAGTGAATATGTGAGAGACCGAAAATAATTAAGCTTAAAATATGACGAATCTGCATGCAGGATGTATGTGCGAAAATGCTCGTGACAAGGATTGCTTCCCTCGTTAAATTTGGCTGTCAAGGGAGTGGCATCTATCCCACAAGAGTTATGGAAAATATATCTCTGTAGTGCGTTGTTCTGTGGAAGTGAGCCGAAAATTTCCAAGGCTTACAAGATGAGCGAAGATAAAAGAAAACCTGCATTTACTATTTATTTATTTATATGTTTATCTATCATTGTTTTTTTGGGGGAGAAGCTTTCTGGTTTATGTTACTGAATCGTCTCACCGCTTCTGTTATCTAGAAAAAGGGCTGTGGAGGTGGTGATGATGATAATGATGATGAGATGGGACAGATACAAGAGAAAAGACAAGAGGTTAGTGAGGAGAAGAAACAAGAAGGAAATAAGTTTTGATAGGAGCAATCATAGAGGGCATGTGCATGAGCGAAGTAGGAAAAATTGTGCATGGAAAGGTAGACAAACGTGGAGAGAGAGAGAGAGAGAGAGAGAGAGAGAGAGAGAGAGAGATTTGTTACATATATACAAAGAACACAAATAACGATTTATTTTCGCGAAGTGATCCGACCCTAAATGTTAAAGAAATACTACTCCAGTCACAGAAAAAGGAAGACCTGGAGCATTTCCTTATCATCTTCGTCCCATACATAAATTTTGTGGTGCAGAAAAAAAAAAAAAAAAAAAAAACGGTATCTATATCTGTGTCTATCTGTCTCTGTTTATCTACGTATGCTTCCGTTTACCTCTGTCTAGCTTTGTGTGTGAATTCATGTGTGTCCGTGTATTTTACATCTTGTAAGGTAGCGTAGAATTAGACACACACATACTTGAGCAAATATAATATTCGCTATTATCTCTGTTACCACTACTGTGCTGCCACAGTTCTGGTGTAGTAACACCACATGACAGACAGGCAGAGAGACAGACAGAGAGGGTGAAGGAGGTGGAAGAAAGTAAAGGAGGAGGGAGAACAACGCAACCAAAAACCCGTCACACAGCTTCCCCCTCCCCCGTCCTTACTCTCTCAACAGACCTGCATCACCCACCGAACAGTCCTAACCACCCCCAGGGCATGACTGACTGCGCCCTTCGCAGTGGCACTCTATGGTTATCAGAACAGACGGAGGAGTTAATTTTATGTCCTTCCATGAGGATGTCATGTTTATTATATTCTTGCTTATACTGTATTCTTGCTGCTACCAGACAATTTGATATATATATATATATATATATATATATATATATATATATATATATATATATATATATATATATATATATATGTGTGTGTGTGTGTGTGTGTGTGTGTGTGTGTGTGTAATATTATTAAGTTTGGTCCTGCTTCAGTTTACATGACTTTTCTAGTCTCATACCCACCGGATTGTTTGGACTCTGTGCCAACTGCTTGACTCTTTTCGAATGTTTGCAGCTTTGCAAGCTAGTTGATGATCGTGCCTAGCAACAAAAGGTTTTACACTGCTTGGCACGTGCTTTGGTAAATTCCTGGGTATATGAGGCTACAATCAGGTCAGCTAGCAGCTTAGTATAGGTTAGCGATTTGTCTGTTAGGTGATTAGTTTTAGGATCTTTAGATTAGGTTTTTCTTTATAATATGAGGCATAAAAAATATAAAACCAAGAAAAAAATTTAAAAAAATAAAAATACAAAAAAATAAATAAAATAAAAATTATTATATATATATATATATATATATATATATATATATATATATATATATATATATATATATATATATATGTGTGTGTGTGTTCATGAAAGTGTGTCGGTATATATGCATGAAAGGGTGTGTGTGAGTGTGTATATATATATATATATATATATATATATACGGCCTTAATGACCAGGGGCTTTGGCCCCAATGGTCGATAGGCCAGAAAAAAAAGAAAAAAAAAAAAGCTAGCAGCAAGTTCTACTTACTCTCGTCAAATAAGTAGCTCGGTTTTTTCACCTTCCGAGAGGCATTTTCAGCTGGAGGGAGTGAATTAAGAATTCAGTAACCCCTTAGCAAGGAGAGGCCTCAGGAACCTAGATAAAAAGTCACCCGGTATTAGTAGATGTAAATGACGTCCTCGGTCTGAAAGAGTGGGGGATGGTAATGCAGGGGGTAATTGGTTGGAGGCTCTATTAGTTTAATGACAAGGAATAAGTAGATGGGATTCGGTGTGTGTGTGTGTGAAGAGATTCGCTGGGTTGATGCAGAACTGTAAGGTATGGATGTATGGAAAAATAGATGGAGGTTGGAAAGATTTTTTTTTTTTTTTTTTTCTTTTTGGTGGTGGTAGGAGGGGAGATAGACAGACATTTACGTATAGAAACAGATGGAAAATTATAAAGAGACACAGTTCTACACAGTGCTGGTAAGATGGTAGATAAGAAAATTTTACCCTGTCGCTACGGTTACTTCCTTTCCATGTTATTCAAGGTACTTCCGGGCAGTTTTGCAGATTTAGGGAAGGAGCTCTAGTATCGAAGGCATTATTGAAGTTTGTATCTAATTCCTTCACTCTCCAGAGCTCGTTCGTTGAAGGAAACATTATTAAACAGTCCAGTAGGGGATTCAGTGCAGATAAGATTAGGTTAAGATACGATAGTTGAAAGAATACCTACTCTGTGAATCGACAGGATCGGAAACATATGGTTTTAGGGATGGCTGTATGGATTGGTGGACAACTGCGTGGCATTCAGAGGATGAAAATTTAAGTATATTCATGAGATGCTAGGTAAAAACCCCAAAGGTGCCAATAAAGCAATTAAGCATAAAAATGTGTAGTTAGAAAACTGTCAAAGTAATACCTGCAAATGACTAAAAAATACAATAACGAAACAAATGCATTACAGTTTATAGATAGATAAACAGATAGATGAGAAAACAGATAGACAGACAGAGACATAGAAAAGTAGATAGATATAAATACGGATATAAGTAAGTTTTTGGCAAAGAACTCTAGTAATGCACCAAAATCATGTCATCGACCTACAGTAAAATAATTTTTAAAATATCTTGCCGAAAAAATTCTTCTGTTTAGATTTCATGCCTGAGATTTTGTCTTAACTTCACAATAGTATTTCGTCGTATTTCGAATCCATTTTTCCTTGCACATGGTAGTATATTTGCCTATTGACAAAAGAAAGAAAGCTTATGATACTGCTTGCCAAAACGGATCAAAGCACAGAGGCTTCTCTCTCTCTCTCTCTCTCTCTCTCTCTCTCTCTCTCTCTCTCTCTCTCTCTCTCTCAGTTCAATATTAATCTATGATCTTAACCAATTAGCTGGCTTAACAGGTCTCATTAACTGTTCACTAATAGCACAATTATTACTCATTTTAATATTCATTTTAGATTGGTTTTGAAGGGATTGGTAGCTGTATGAACAAAGAAAAATGTTAATAGATAATTTATGGACAATCTGAGCTGTAGGAAATTTGTGCATATGGATCCTAATCTCTTGCTATCATTGGTGATAATAGTATATGTGCGTTTGTGAGTGATATGGAGTGTGTTGTTACCTCCATCAAGTAGGTTGGTTGGTTGGTTTGTCTGTTTGTTTGTTTGTCTGTTATCAGGATTACTCAAAAAGTTATGAACGGATTTTGATGAAAGTTTGTGGACGGGTGGGCCATGGCCTAGGAAAGAAATGATTAAATTTTGGGTCGGATCCGGATCCGGAACCGGAGTATCCCTCACAATATCTCCAAATGTTTTCAATGAATTTCAATGAAATTTTGTGGAAAAGTATGCCATGAAATTTTGTGGAAAGGTGTGACATCGACCAAGAAAGAATTGATTTAATTTTGGGGCGGATCCAGATCCGGATCCTTTTTAGTGGCAATGGCATTAGCGGAGGTATGAGCTCTACCAGCGCTTACTAGTTGCTGAATGAATCCTATTCTCTCTCTCTCTCTCTCTCTCTCTCTCTCTCTCTCTCTCTCTCTCTCTTCCTTACCTCCACCTCAGTTCCACCCCCTTCTCCCTTCTCCCTCCACCCCACCCCCACCCTCACCCCCACTCCACCCCCACAGAACAGTACCTCAACCTATCACTATAATTACTTGTAACACCGTAATCACCCCAGTCTTATTCTAGTCGGATAAGGAGACTGGGTAATTTATATTTCATTATTATTATATATATATATATATATATATATATATTTTACAGGTTATTTTTTCTCATACATGTTACTCTTCTTGTTTTTTCTCTTGTTTAGTGTTGGCATTTATATACTGGATATATAGCATAAAAGTGAATACTATCTCCATATGCAAATTAGTAAAGGTAAATTAATAAATAAATTAAATGGTAAAGAAAAGTTAAAAAAAAAACTAAGCTGAAATGGTGGTCCTAAGGCTTTATTTTCCCTAACGTAGACAGGGTGGTCAAAACATAACACTTCTTCCTCTCCGCCAGGCGATTTCTCGTGTGTTGCGGGGACGGCTCAGTCAGCTTCATCAATGCCTCTCTTGCATCATTTATTTTCCTCTCCCATTGCCACATCCACGCCCATACCAGCAGACTGAGGGTCCCCGTAACGCGCAAATACCGTCAGAAGTTGGTGTGGAGCGCTTTTATCATACCACCTTGTATTTCTTATGAGTAGGCAGGACAAGTTACCATTCTGTTCTACGATATCTATACAAACTATGCTGATATTAACCCTTTCTGCCTGAGATCATCTTTCCGTTTTACTACACCTATCGCCTCTATTTTATTCAACATATTAAGACCATCTCATAGTGACTGGGTTGATGAAGGTTAAAAGAATATATAAAAAGGTTTAATATGGGTACTGAATCGCCATGAACGAGGCCCTAGAAAAAGTAAACTAGCCAGAGTACGATTGTGAGTGGGGGTTGATGACTGTGATTTGGTTGGTGTAGTTCTGCCACTCTCACGGATGATAAGCGAGGTTAATTGGTTGATGTATACTTTCATGATTGCAACATCGCTCTTTTAAACAGTGTTGAGTATTTCTGCATGCATGAATGACCAGCTATTTTGCCTACCTGTTATACTTCTTTCTACCTATTAACCTATCTGTTTTTTATCCATTTGTCTACCTATTTATGTTTGTCTTTCTATCAACCTGCATTTCTTGATCTTCCTGTCTCTACATATTTGTCTGGTTGTCGATCTGTCTTTTGGTAATTCTATCGGTCTGTTTGTACATTTAGTGCATATATCTATTTACCTCTCACTTTCTGTGTATGAGACTATCACTTTATCTGCTTGTCATCGTAGTAGCCAGCCAAACAAAAAAGATATTAGAGGCAAAACCATAATATCCCAACCATAAACCTGCAGCAATTTACACTCAAGCTGCAGAGTAAAAACCGCCCGGATAAACCACCCAAGTACGCAAGTGAACCAAGCCTTCTGAACTGAAGAAAAAACAGAGATTATATTAAAAGATTGAATAAATTTGCATACCATTACCGTCAGTATCACCACATCCTTTCCTTCAATACCCTCTCCTCAGTTCCCCCCTCTCCTCTTCTCCGTCCCCCTCCTCTCTCTTCTGACTTCGTTCTCTCCCCAATTTTCTCCCACTTCCCCCATCCTTCCTTGTTTTCTCCCCCCACCCCCTCCATCTGCTTGCTCACATATTTCCTCCCTCCCTCCTTCCAACTCCACTCTCTCTCTCTCTCTCTCTCTCTCTCTCTTGTTATCACCCTGTCCATCTGCCCTGCCTCACCTTTTCCCTTCCCTCCTTCCTCTCTCATCGCTCCCTGCCCTTCACGTCTTACTCATTCTCTCCTCCCCGTTCTCCTTCCCTCTCCCATCCTCCTTTCCTTTATCACTAATTCTCTCCTTCATCCTCCCCATTCTCCTCATTCCCTCCTTCCTGTCAGCTTTCTCTCTTTCCCCCTCCCCCTGTCCTTTGTCACATATACCCTCTCCCTCTCGTTTCTCAGTTGTTCCCTCCCACGCCTTTTACCCTCTCCTTTCCTCCCTCTCCTGTTCTCTTATCTCCCTCTCCCCAATATCCGGCTCCTTTCTTCCTCTCTCTTTCCAAGTAAGTCCTTCTTCCCGTTCCCTTTTTCTCTCCCTTCCTCCTTTCTCTTCTCACTCATTCACTCATTCCTCTCTCCATCCCCCTCTCATTTCTCACGTATTCATTCCCTGTCCCTCCTTTCTCTGTTCATCCCCCCCCCCTCCTCTCCTTTCTTTTTGATTCCCTCCCTCCCTCCCTTCCACCTTTCCTTTCCCACTCATTCTCACTCTCTCCCCTTCCTCTCTCTCCCTTCCCTCTCTCCTCTCTCAATAATTTTCTCTTCTCCGTCCCCCCTTCCCTCACTGCTTCCTTTCTCTCTCACTTTCCCCTTCCTCCCGCGGACACAAGTTGGACCCAAATCCCGTGAACCAGTTTGAAGGGTGACTCGTTTTCCCGACCTTTCACCACACGCGCGCACACACACACACACACACACACACACACACACACACACACACACACACACACACACACACACACACACACACACACACACACACACACACACACACACACACACACACACACACACACACACACACACACACACACGGTCATTAATTTGTATCGCACCTAGATCAGACAAGTAAAACCCAGAAGAACCCAGAGGTGTTTCTTCACAGCATCTCACTGTGCCAAACTCACAAATGAACCCACAAACGAACAAAACCATGAGGATCGAACACAGATCAGCAGTGAGCGGGTTGATACATTACCATCGTATCTTAACGCAACATACTTCAGCAATTATACCCGATTCTTGCACGATTCTTGCACAGTGTTTTAAATGTACTGCTCAAAGATAAATGAAAGCAATAAATCTCCACTTCCACTGTGTCGAAATGAAACCTGGTTCAGCTGAGGTAGCGAAGCAGATAATGAACCATAAAATAATTATCGTAAGCCACCTCTGCTGACTTCCCTTCTCTCTTCCTCTTTTATTACATAATTGTCACACCCTCTTCTTCCTCGTCAACATTGTCCTAGCCCGTAAGCCCCAGTCACCCTTATGATCTTGCCAGGCCATTTCCAAGTTCTGTAACTTATTGCAGTGTCCTTTTGTGTGTGTGTGTGTGTGTGTGTGTGTGTGTGTGTGTGTGCAGACACCTACCTCTCTCTATATCCATCCGTCTGTTTGTCTGTCTCACACCCAAATAATATTACACACACACACACACACACACACACACACACACACACACACACACACACACACACACACACACACACACACAGGTAATGAGAGGTTAACCGAACAAGCATTGCCTAAAACCAGTCAGTTTCCTCCCCATCCCATCTCTCTCTCTCTCTCTCTCTCTCTCTCTCTCTCTCTCTCTCTCTCTCTCTCTCTCTCTCTCTCTCTCTCTCTCTCTCAGATATTGCGGGAAAAACAGCACTCCACTGAACTCTCCTTTCCTTAACCCAGTCGCCAGCGTTGAACCAGTTGAACCTTTCCATTTACATCATCAGGCTCTTTTTGCTGTAGTGCCCCCGATCTCATGTAACCACTTTTATTTTCATTAGCCTCCGGTCTTGTCTTTCGTTTTCTTCATAATTTTTGGCTTTTTTTGGGGGGGAGGGAGTAATTTTTGTTCTCATGCAACCACATTTATTTTTCTTCGTTCTGTCTCTCATGTTCTCCCTTTTTTGCCCTCCTTTTTTTTTAGTTTTCTTATTTTTCTTGCATTCTTGAGTGTCTTTCGTTATCGTCCTTAATTTTATCTTTATTCTTTCCCTTTTCTTTTAGTGAGATCGGCTGAAGTAATTTTTTGCCTGTTTTGGGCGTGGTTTTTAAATTACAGTCTTTGCTTTCTTTAACATAGATTTCGTCATCCAGTTTGTGTCTTTTAGGCCTTTATTATATTTATTGTATCCATCTTTTTTTTTCTATTACTTTTTCGATATGTTTGATGGTTTTCTTTGGGACTGGCTTGTTATTTTGATCTATTGTGTTTACCTCTTATATATATATATTTTTTTTAATTGTTAGTCTGGATTTGTGGGCTTTTGATCATTATAGTTGTCATAGGTTTTGCTTTTATATTTCCTTCATTTGTCAGGCAGCTTATTTGGTGGTCGGTCCTTTTTCTGTGTCTCTCGCTTTTCTGGTTTTTGTCGTTGGTACAGTTTTCAGTCATGCAGTTTCGCTCACTTCCTATCACTGTTATATTTTTAAAGGCATTTCACGCCCTCTTACTTCCACCAGTTACCCAGTTTTACGTTATCATTCTGCCTGTTGCCTTCTCTTCTCTTCCCTTCTGAGATTTTCCTTCTTTCCGTTAATCCTCTACCTCAATTTTTTTTTTTTTTTTTTTTTTTTTTTTTGCCTTCTACCTCCAGATGATTTTATTCAGCTCAAGAAACACCTCTCGCATTCAATGATTAATTAAGTCTATATATAACCCATCTAGTCCAGAAAATCTATACTAATGTGAACAAAATCTCTCGGAGATAGCAACAATAAGCCATTGCTATACGCAGTGGCGTACCCAGAAAGTTGAAAAGGGGGGGGCTTTTTTTTTTTTTCTTTTTAACTGTGCAGCCCATGACTTTGGCGAGCGCAGCGCGCCCGTACAGCTAGGGGTTCGGGGGGGGGGGGGCGGTAAGCCACACCCCCCCCCCGAGAAAATTTTGCATTTTGGCCAATTTTATGATCATTTTGAGGCCATATGGAATGAGTATATGACATAAATATAGCATATTCTAGTCATTTTTAAGTACTCTGTGCCTGTTTTATATATATATATATATATATATATATATATATATATATATATATATATATATATGTGTGTGTGTGTGTGTGTTTTGTAAAAGGGGGGGCCATGGCCGCATGCCCCTCCCCCCACTCGGTACACCACGGGTTATACATAATTTAAACTGATGTAATCTCTCTCCCTGTCTGCAGTAGACTACTCGAAATCTCTAGACTTTTTTCCTCATCTCTGTCTCCCATTTCAATCGTCGTCTCTCTCTCTCTCTCTCTCTCTCTCTCTCTCTCTGAACACCTTCCATGACCTCTGATCGATGACCAGTGAGATTTTTTTGTTTGCACTAATTTTGTTACTCGGAAAAAATTTAGGTCACACTGCTCCTTCAGCATCATATATATATATATATATATATATATATATATATATATGTGTGTGTGTGTGTGTGTGTGTGTGTGTGTGTGTATTCCATTCACACATACTGTATATAGGAAAAACAAGATAATCCGTGTATTCTCTTTACGTCTTCATTAAATACGGAATTTGCTTTTTGTCATTACGTAACCGTCTCATTCTCAAGGACAGGCATGAAAAACAAGAGTACGAGGGTAATGTGGGATCCTCTCTCTCTCTCTCTCTCTCTCTCTCTCTCTCTCTCTCTCTCTCTCTCGTTTAAAACTTTCAACCATTTCGATATAGCTGGATCAGAATTATGCAACAGTAGGTCAAGTTTTTTTTTTTTTAGTATTGAAGTATGTGTATTCGAATCTTCCCAGTCACCTTTCAGTCGATTGATCTTTTCCTTTTGCACTCCAATATCAGAAGGCCTGAAAAGCTTTGATCTCATCATAATCGTATTCGGAGGCTGCCAGTAAAATGAGACGTGCATCGTTTGCATGATTCCTGTCTCGCGAACCGTGATGAACCTCCGTCTTGTTGTTTTGGATTAGTTTTTTTCATGCCTTCCTTGATTTCTGATAATTTGCAATCCTTGGAGTAATTAGTGGGTACGCATCCAGTAACGCCTGAAAAAAGAAAGTGATTGTGTTACAGTAATTTCTTTTGAAGATGAATGAATGGAAGAATATTTACAAATGGATTTATTAGAGAATTAAGCAGTTTTAAGCAGTGGTGTATGTGGACAGTAAGTGAAACCAGGTAACCCGAAATGTGGAATGAGGATGGATGCTGCAGCCCAAAAGATATAACCTTTTGTTTAGCATAACTGTGAAGCGTATATGGATGATGACAAGTTGATACGGTATAGGAACTGATGTAAATTAGCTCACATAGAAGAGTGAGCATACAACTGAATATGCTCCTGAAATGTGGATAACAATACGTGCATTATTGTGGATGATGTAAATTAAAATTTATAGATTTACATACTAGAGAAGCGTTATTGGGACATAGTGATAAAAGTATGTTATAAAGTATGTACAAGAAAGTTATCAAGAAGGTACATCATCTAAAAAACTGTTATGTTGAACTGAATGAAGAGAAATGCACACATCGAGGAAATAACTCCACTGAACCGATTGCTAATTAAATATATCAATTTTATCAAGTTGCGGTCAGTAATTCCTTTACACTGTTTGGGCTTCTAACTTACCCAGAGATGCTCAAACTGATTGTTTTTGAGTAGCAGATCTCATTACTTTCTGACAGCTTCCAATCGATGTAAAGGAACTAAAGACCGCAAATGTACACTCCCCCCCCCCCAAAAAAAAAAAAAAAGTGTACAAAGACCCCCAAGTGTGGTGGAGTAAAGTAAAAAAAAAAAAAAAAAAAAAAAAAAAGCGACAACATTAGGCTCGAAAATGCTTTTTAGGACATTAGATTGTGGGAAAGGAAATTTAGTCATTTTCCTTGGTTGTTAATGATAAAAGTCTAATTTCTTCAACAGCATCAGGGAAATTACAAGACTTCGCATATACAGTGATGTGGAAATTAATGAATGGTCTACTGTGATAGAAATGGAGGTATATCACGAGCTAGTAAGAGACGTGGAAATAAAAGTCAAAGTGAATGACGTACAGTTGAGCAATCCTTCTTTGTAGACACAGAAAATGCTTAAATAACAGGAGTCCGATTATTACTAAGAGGTTATTTTGGGCCGTTTAGCTAGATTCACTAAAACTTAGACACACAGACACACACACACTTCTTTATATCCATCACCTTACCATTTCAAGTACTGTACCACGGACTTTCGAACTCAGCTGTACATAATTTCGTGACAGCAACATATAAAACGTTCACGGACAAGAACATAACACAAATCCACGAGTTTTCTTTTTTTCTCGTAATAATCGTCTTCGCCATTGTTGCAGCCTTCAGCGTCAATTGAGATGTGCAGTTCGGAGTCCTCACCAATTCTCTCGCCAGTGATGATATTCCTCAGTCGTGTGAGATGCTCTCTCTCTCTCTCTCTCTCTCTCTCTCTCTCTTTCTTTTGTCGCTTAAATTGGTGATTTTCCCACTGAGACAAATAGTTACGTTATTTTAAGATCAGAAAGTTTAAATGAACGCTTAAGCCCATCAGTATGAGGGCGTGACATGTTTTATTTTTGCTGATACATCATGATTTTATTTTTAGGAGAAAATTTTTCAAACTGGAAATGTTGGATACAGCTTTCAATGACCGGTTCACCGTAAGAGTTCCTCCCCTCCCCCTAAATAGAGTGCAATCATCAGAAAGTCGTGCGAATATAATCTGTGTCATCTAATTAGTTAAAACCATTAATCCACTTCAGCCACCTGCATGCCCCCTCATACTTTTGAATACATGCACAGTCAAAACACACACACACACACACACACACACACACACACACACACACACACACACACACACACACACACACACACACACACACACACACACACACACACACACACACACACACACACACACACATACACACACACACGCACACACGCACACACACACAAATAACTCTACATGCACCCACACAGATCTATGTAAACAAACAACACATAACCTCTCTCTTCCTCCTCCTTCTTTCCCACACGCACACCCAAGACGAGACAGCCAAAAAAAACGCCTCTCCTCAAAAGCGAAAGGACTCTATACGATTACCAAATGCGGTCAAGCTACGTAACATTGCCTGAACGAACATTTTGCATTCCCACGCAGTACGGTGTTAACGCTTGCATAAAACTTCGGCTCCGTTCCTGAATATATTGGACTTTTTTGTCATATTTCCTGTCTGCTTGAATTGTACTCTGTCATTTAGTGTGTAGTTTAATGAACTTTTTTCCTTTCGCTGCCCATACTTCTTACTAAGCTCACAAGTTCGTGAACACACACACACACACACACACACACACACACACACACACACACACACACACACACACACACACACACACACACACACACACACACACACACACAAACTCTCTCTCTCTCTCTCTCTCTCTCTCTCTCGTTACGGAAGTGAATGGCTTCGAGGTGACGGCTGATGACCCAAATTTTAATCTCTGTAACTGCATTCTTCAGTGATACGTGCAATGCAAAGGTGGTGAGTGGTAGAGAAGGTGATGGATACGGGTTATATTATACGGTGATAATGTCTAGATGATGAGTTCGAGAAAGTTACACCTATCGTACTGTTCGATCTGTCTGCCTGTCTGTCTGTCTCCAGTATTTCTGTTTATATACACACCAGTGTATGCCTGTCCCTGTCTGTCTATTTTTTTTTTTCCTATCTGTTGTCCCGTACAGCAACCTCGAAAGGGAAGCCTGGAGACATTTCTGTCCCTTCACAACAACGACCCATCTAACCCAGATCACCCCACCATCCATCTTACACCCAACCGCCTTATCTTAACTCTCTTTTTCTCCTTTCCTCTTCTCCCCACCTCCTCGTCTCCCTACTCCCTCTTCTTCCAGCCTCCTCATCCTCTCCTTTCCTCTTCTTCCTGTCTCCTCATCATCTCATTTGCTCTTCTACCTCTTCTTCCTACTTCTTTCTCTTCTGCTTGTCTTTTTTTTTTCCTCTCCCTACCTGTTTCTCTTCTTGCCTTTTTTTTTTTTCCTCCCTATCTCCTTTTCTTCATCCAACCTACTTTTTTTTTCCTCTTTTTCTTTTCCCTACCTCTTCTTCCAGCCACATATTCACCTTGCTCGATACTTCACCCTCCCACTTCCACTTCACCAATTTGTCCTTACATTTGATGATCGACCTACTCTTTCTTCTAACACCATACTCCACCCAACCATCTCACACTCCACCCTCCATCTCACGCTCCACCTTCCATATCACACTCCACCACAACGTCCTTCCTCCTGGCCTTCTCACAGCATCCCTACTCTCACAAACCCCCAAAGTAAGAAATGAAAAACATGAGCTTCAGTAATAGAAGTACTCAGCCACTCAGTTGCATGACTTTTGTACTTCACTGATGCTAATACAAAGTTATTTTATTCAGGTCAGAGGGTATTGGACGGAGTGGAAAAAGGGACAGATGGTTTGTGTCATATAGCCTTTCATTATGGGTCAAATCTCCCTAACTACCTAAAATCCTATGGCAATTGAGGGAGCTAAGATGGAAGGATCATCACCGTGGCGAAGGAGTTAATCAATTTTTTAGGATGTGCTGGGAATACTGAACGAATGGGAACTGAACGAATGGGAAATGAAGAGTTAGCGAAGTTAATGAGGGAGTGGGGAGAGAGAGTCAAAGCTTAAGATGGAGAGAAAGAAAATGTGGAGACGTGTATGATGGCTGGCGGCTTGGACTGACAGTAGAGAGTGAATATCAGAAAAGGAAAAACAGAAAAAATGAGGCTTAGGGGAACTTTTATCACAACCACATTGGATTAAGAACAGTATTATTCTCGGCTTCGAACACCTTTTCCTTATCGGTTTATTTTGCATGTTACCGCTAATCATTATTTTGCGTTATTTGCATCTTTACTTTTATATACGTGGTGGCATCGATATAACTGGGTGGTTCCGCTGCCCTGTTGTATAAACGTCCCTCAATTGCAGCTTGACTTCATCCTGCGATTCACTGGGTTCACGTCTCAGATGAACATGGGGCTACAACAACAATGATACAACAACAACAACAACAACTACTACTATTACTACTACTACTACTACTACTACTACTACCACTACTACTGCTGCTGCTGCTGCTGCCGTTATTCTTCCTCGTTTCCTTGGTATATTACAGGTTATTGTATCTTGTGTTATTTATATTTTAAATTTTATAACACAGGTTGCAAAATTACATACAAGTGCCAATGATCGAATCCGATATAGAAATAAATCACTAAAGAGATCCATGACAGCCCCCTAAACTAACTAGAATACATCCGAAAGTTAAGATGACGGATAGACATGTAATGATGCTGATGAAAAACGAACGTATTCATCTCAGGTAATGGGACTGTGAGGAAAATATGTATCACCCTTCTTACTTGTCCTCTTCAATGACATCTTTTTCATTATTTATCTTTTGCAGTTTCTAGAAGATTTTGTTCGATTTCAGGGGTCTTCTTGTCCTGGATGGGCTGGACACAAGCACTATTTTTTACTATTTTATTTACCATTTTATTTGCTACTATTCTTTTTGTAGCACTTCTTTTACTACAAGTGGTCTCCCCGCAGCTAAATAAAATCTGGAAGAACTTAGAATAAAATGAAAAGGTGTCCTCACACTGAAGGGGTTAAGATGAAGGTACTGTAATAAAGGTATAGTGGAAATTCTATAGTTATCCCTATGATTTTAATATAAGTTAATTTTTGCGTCCTGGATGATAAGCTATA
Organism: Coenobita brevimanus; assembly: GCF_032717465.1. Lineage (NCBI taxonomy): Eukaryota > Metazoa > Arthropoda > Malacostraca > Decapoda > Coenobitidae > Coenobita > Coenobita brevimanus. The sequence goes on along the minus strand of NC_137003.1, from coordinate 43,396,448 downwards.
GTGGAATGATATTAATAATCTGTTCTCTTTTTTCCAACAGGATGACGTGGGCTTCGCGATGTGAAAAATATAGTTCCGGTACTGCTCTGCTCAGGCCGGGCGGTGACATTGCGCCACGGAGGTGATGAACTGCGGTGAAAATAACATGAAAATAATGAAGATAATGTGTTTCTGATGTGTTGAATTGCGGTGAAAATAACGTGAAAATAATGAAAGTAATGTGCGTCCGAAGTGGTGAATGAAAGTGAAAACAGTATATTTTTGCTTTTACACTGAAGTGGTGCGAGCTCAGACGGAGATGTACTGAACGATGTGGACATAAAGATATTGAATACGGATATCACTGTTTATATGCTGACGAGCCACGGTGAAAGATGTTGACTGTTATGTTTCTATAATACTGTACAGTGATATGCCCCTCCATTTAACTGTGTCACTACTCTGATGAATGATACAGTGAAATCATACTTATCATACAATACGGTGATTAAAAGTGAGATTTGTAGACTGATGTACACTACCACCACCGATCTCGTCTCAATACTGATGTGTATTATAGTGAGAATTATACCAGTTAAGGAATTACGATACTGTAGTGAATCGTATGTGCATGACCTTGGACCGTCATCCCGTCAACTCAGAGCCAGACTGTCTAGTATGATGGACGATATTATTTTGTATGTTTTAGTTGTTCAGCTGTGTCGAGAGTAAAGAGATAGAATTAACATACTGAAGAATATTATGTGAACTAGGACAATAAATCCTTGAGAAAGGGGTATTAGAAAGCCTCCAGTTTTGGCAAGAATAAGACGTGTTATGTGTGTATATATTCGTCCTATCAACCCATCTACAAATCGTCCCATCTGTTATTCGTTCCGTCTACTATTCGTCCTATCTACCACCTCAGCGCCTCAGGAGCAGCCGATGACGTCACCAGAGAGAAGGTGAGTGTTGCTTTCTCTTTTGCAAGCAGTTTTCTTTCTTGATAAAATAGGTAAGACTTGAACATAGTTTCATATAGCCCTATATCGAAATTTACTCATGCATCTCTTACTCTACCGATGATAGTATGCTTAACATAATGTAGTATTTACTCACATTATATTTACTATAGTTCCTTAGCTTCACCTTGGCTCAGATTTTCGTCTATTTCACGTGTCTCAGTAGCAGCGTTAGGTAATGTTACTGTTCTACTTCGTTTCGGTAGCACTTCTTCGTAACTAGCATCATATTCAAATGTTAAGCTGTTGCTACACTGAGGTTTCATGGCAGCGATTGCAGTTTTACGTCGTTAAATTGAAATTAGAACCGTATAAAAGTTGTCTTCATAATTAAATACCTTACTAAGAATTTGTTTACTACTCTGTCCTCGTTTATTTAAGTTCATTTTAATATTATATAGTCCTTTCCCCTTCACTTGGCCGAAAGTTTTGTCTTTTTGCAGCATATATCGTGTGGTCTAATGACAGAAGAGGACGATAGTATGGTTTATATAATTTCACATCTTCGTGACTAGCATCTTAGTGTAGAGTTATCGTAATCAATTGTTACAGCTCGGTTTTCAAAATGGAGAGATGGCAGTTTTAGGCCAAGTTAGAGTATACAAAATTATAGGAATATTGCGTTTGTTTGCAACTACACATTGGCCGACGTTTCTTTTGTTAAATCTGACAGAGTACCTGGGTATACGTGAATTTCTTTGTAATGTTCTTGGTGCTGCTTGTTTCTTGATTTATTTTATTTATGTTTTGTCGATTTTTTATATTTGTTGGATTTCATATATGTATTTATTTATTAATTTAGAAAATAGGTGACGTATGATATTTACCTCTGACAGCATGAAGATTATTGATATGGGCATAGGAAAAAAAAAAAAAAAGAAGGGAAGGAAAAAAATTGATATCGTACCCACTGCCACCGAGAAATAGGCCCTGAAGCCTTTGCCCTGAGTCGGAGACATAAAAAATATATATATATATTTCACTGCTAATATTGCTTTATTGCTCACTCTCCTCTTTATGTTTCTCGTGTTTTCGTACCTTTCCATTTACATGCAGCATTGTCGTAAGCATACATCCCTGAACGACACACGAAGACAAATTGACTCCCTCCCTCTCTGTCTGTCTGTCTGTCTCTTTCTCTCTCTCTCTCTCTTTCTGACCTGAGGTGGATTTTTTTACTACCAGGTATTACTTTCACACAAGACAAAAATAAAAGACATTCGAAGTCAGTATAAACCAAGGAAAGAAGTAAAAGGTAAAAAGAAAAGCTTGTTTACTAATATTTGTGAGTGTGGCTGGTGACCTCAATTTCATGCATCATTTCTAGGTCGATTGGTGGGTTAGTGTACTGAGGAAATTAAGATCTGTTCCATCAGAAATGATATAATGCGTTAACTGCTATCGCCATCACGAATAGTAGCATCATAACCACTCTCAGTATCACCATTGTCACCATATCAATAATATAGTCAACATCATTACTCTCAGTAATATCATCATCACCACTACTATCATTTATATCACCATCATTATCACTGTCAGCAATACCACCATCACCATAATCAGTACAGTCAGTAACACCACAGCTACCACCGCTGTCACCATCATACCGCCATATATCACCATAATCACCACCATATATCACCATCATCACCACCATATATCACCATCATCACCGCCATATATCACCATCATTACCACTACACTTACCAGCCTCCGCCACCGCCAAAAATGAGAGAGTTTAAAAAGTAATACTAAAACGCTTCCTGCACCCACAAACAGCCGCCAAGCAGTTCACGGACAAAAAAAATAAATGCGAAGACATAAATAATCCTTTCTCTGTGCAAATGTTAACCCTGCTTTGCAACATGGTGAGGAAATGGTGCCGCTCTAATAGTTAAAAAGTTTCTAAAAATGTCGTGAAATGAAGAGGAGTAGGGGTAATATGAACGAGAAGAGAGGTAGTGAATATTAAAGAAGTACAAGTGAAAGGCAAGCGATCGACGACACGACTAAGAATACGAATAAGGAGGGTTAATAATAGATAATGATACTACTGATATTAACGCTAATGAAAATAATAATAATAATAATAATAATAATAATAATAATAATAGTAATAATAATAATAAAAATAATAATAATAATAATAATAATAATAATAATAATAATGATAATAATAATAAAAATAATAATAATAATAATAATAATAATAATAATAATACTGATACTAATACAAATACAAATAAAAAAAATAATATTGTCTATGAATAGTGAAGCAGCACATATCAAGAAAATAAGGCGAGATAAAGAAAGCAGAGCAAAACACAGTGAAAAATAAGGACAGAAAAAAATGCAAATATAAAAAGAGAAATAGAAAGCCAACTCAGCCACTAAACTGACGAAAGTGTAAAATAGTGGAATACCGAAAAATATGATAACACGTAAAAATGGTGTAAGGAAAAAAAGAAAATAAACGCGGTATGTAAAAAGAGAGCTGAGGAAAAGAAAGATGGAGATATTGGCAAGTGAAATAGTTCTTAAAAAATAGCCGTGGGACGTGAAAAGATGGGGCAAGTATGAGAGTTGGTTTTATTTACACACACACACACACACACACACACACACACACACACACACACACACACACACACACACACACACACACACACACACACACACACACACACACACACTGACAAACAACATGCAACAACAACAAAACCAACTGGGAAAGTGTGATGGATTTCTTCCGTTTCAATGCCTCACTTCTGTTTTTTTCTTGCGTGTGTGTGTGTGTGTGTGTGTGTGTGTGTGTGTGTGTGTGTGTGTGTGTGTGTGTGTGTGTTACATTTTCTGTGCTCATTTGTTCCTAGTTTATAATTTCCAACCTTTTTTAGAATTATTCTAGTGTCTGTTCCCCTCTCCCTCCCTCCCCTCCCCTCTCTGTCTGTCTGTCTGTCTGCTGTCTCTCTCTCTCTCTCTCTCTCTCTCTCTCTCGCCTCCTGACTCAGAGCAGATAGCTTTGGGTTGACTGGTGGGTGAGGGGTAGGGGGCGTTCACAGTGGGAGGGCTTCATTAGGTTCGGGGGGGGGGTAAGGGAGGGTGGGATGGAGTCTAGGGGGGAAGGGTGAGGGGTGGATGGGATGGGGAGTGAGGGTGAGAGGCGGGGTGGGGGTGAGGGTGGGGTAGGAGGGGTGGGGTCACTCGCTGAAAGGGAAAGTGACAGTGAATTTCCTGTTCTTTACTACCTGCGTCGCCTGTGCAAGATCTAGGAAGGTCTTGTGTGTGTGTGTGTGTGTGTGTGTGTGTGTGTGTGTGTGTGTGTGTGTGTGTGTGTGTGTGTGTGTGTGTGTGTGTGTGTGTGTGTGTGTGTGTGTGTGTTTAGGAGTGCTTTTGTCATTCTTATTTTTTCTATGGTTTTTACATGAGAATGATTGAGATGAAGATATTAATTGGATAGTTGTTGCTGATGTTCTCTTGTTGCTTTTACTTTCCTGTGATGTGGTGCTGGTGGAGTCGTGTTGTTGGTTTTGCTGGCGGTGTTGTTGTCACTGTTCTCGTTGTGGTGGTGGTCTTGGTAGTCGTGGTAATATTGTCATCATCATCATCATCATCATCATCATCATCATCATCATCATCATCTTCATTGTTATTATTATTATTATTATTATTATTATTATTATTATTATTATTGCTGTCTTTATTCCTATAATTTTCATTAATATTAGTAATGTTGTCAGTATTTGCAATATCAGTAGCATTATTTGTACGGTATTCATTATTTTCTTCATTTTGATCGTTTTCTGAATGACATGTTTTAGGAGAGATACCAGTTCATAAGTAATATATAATTATCATAAACAAAGTAGTGTTCAGATCCAAATGTTATACAGAGACAGTAGTAAATGTTGAAAGAAACTCAGTTGATTCTATTGTCGATAAGAGAAAGATGCTTTTGTATGTTATTAATACAGCTGTTTTAAGGGGGCCGGTGTGGATACCAGAATGATCGAGTGTCTACAGTATGGAAGGTAAACTGAGAGAAGTGTGGAAAAAGGAGACCCAAAAGGGAGCTCAGTGCTAAAGAGTGAGTGAGGATACTGAAATAGAAAACAATGGCAAATGAAGAATGAGCAAAGGAGGAGAGGTGTTTAGTTAATTGGGAACAGGTGTATTCAGAAGATCCGGTTAGAGTGCACTAGAGGTTTTTGGCTGTGAATGTTAAAAGCGTGATTGGTAACCCACGATATTAATGTCAGCTGTAATGAAGGGAGCTGTTTGGAGGGATATGAATGTAGAACAATAAAACATAAGGGAAAGAAGTGGGTGAGGGAAGAAATTCAAACGATAATAATAATAATAATAATGAAAATAAAAGAAGTGCATTTGCTGAATACAGACGATAATTAGAATAATAATAATAAAAGTAGTGACTATGCTCAGTACAAAATATTCATACACTTCTCTTAAGATAAGAAGCTGTTTTGAAAAGAGGTGCGAAAGTGTATCTGAATATCGGTAAAATTGGGAAAATGTTGGGAATGATAGTGAAAGAATGGAAACAAACAGAAAAGAAGGAAGCACAGATAAAGAGCTTGTTATAAAAGCAGGTAAATGGAATGCCAAGAACTATACTATGATAAACATGGCCCGGTTGTGCGATTCAGGAAGAAGTATGGTTCCCCTAAGTATTACAGTTATAAAGAAGCTGAAGAAAGGTGTGGCTTCAGTTTATCATGAGATTTACTTAAACATTATACAATAGAGAGGAGAGAGATCACTGAACTTTTGGTGTTAAATGTGCTAAATGGCCTGAATGAGTGGATTTGTACCGACAGGGTGGAGGGGAAGAAGAGTGTAATTGTGCCCATCTATAAAAGCAATGATCATCAAAAGTAATGTAAAAATATTATGTGAGAAGTTTGCTCAGCCCTGTAGGTAAGGGATATGGAAGAACTATGACAGAGAAGGTGAGGCAGGTGTCAGCTTCTCAGGTCAGTGGTAAATGAGATAGTTTCCTTAGCGGTAGGGGATGTCTCAATCATATATTAACAGAAGGCTAAGACAACCTGTGAAAACTGCATGCAATACGTGTGCATATTTATGGCATTTATAAATCTGAAAATTGTATATGTCGGAATGAACAAAGAGGTTTTATAGAAGGTGCTATGTACACGTGGAAAGTAAAGTACATATTGGCGTAAAAGAGTTTCTACAACAAAAGCCAAGCATGTGTAAGGAATGAGAGGTTCATTGTCAGTACTGAAGGGAGACAAGGGTATGTGATGTCCTCGTGTTTGTTTCGTAGACAGGTATTTGTGAATGAGGTCATGTAAGAAATCAAGGCAAGAGTTGTGGAGACGAACGAATGAATAGTGGTACAGGGAATTTTAAGAATTTCGTGTATGGAGATTATTCGGTGTACTTGGCACAGTGTTGATAAGTTTCCTACATCTACAATTTCTTTTTTCTATATCTTTATCCTTCTCACCATATGTGTTAGTGGGAAATATGGTTAGGATGCTAATTATTATATATCTAATTTTAAGGGTTTAAAATTTCCTTTAATATGGCGCCGTCGCTGAAACGTTGTCTCTGAGAGCCTTTTGTCCTCCCTTTTCATCATCACTGCTCTTCATTCCTCCACCTAATATTTTTTATGTGAGCTTTCCTTCAATGTTTCGATCCATTCGCTTCCGTTCCTTTCCGGTTTTCGCCTTTCACCCTCCCTCTCCACATCAGTCTGTTCTTCCATTATTTGTGGTTTTATCTTTCTATTTCTCTCCTTGTTTTCGTCCTCTTCCCTTCCTTTCCGTTGTGCTTCCTTTCGCTACGGGTTGAATTCTTTCCTTTATTTTCTGCTTCCTTTCCTTCCCTTTCCCTTCATCCATGCCTTCGAGTCCCCCCTCCCCCATTTTCTTTTCCTCCCTTTCTATCTCTTCCTGTTTGTGATTCGCTGTGCCTTACCTTTCCCATCACTCCCATTCACTTCAGTCTCCTTCCGCTCCTTTCTCTTTCCTCCATTGCTTTCTTCATTTCCTTCCACTTTCCTCTCGGTTTCTCTCCTTCTGTTCCTTGTCTCCAGTTATTCCCCATTTCTTTCCCTCTCTTTCTTTTCCTTTCACTCTTCCTTGTCTTCCTTCCCTTCCATTTGTCCTTTCCCTTTCACTCCTCCTTTTTCCCCCCAAAATTGTCCTTTCTTACCTCTCCTTTCTTTTCCCTTCTTTCCCTATTATTACCTTCCCACCTCTCTCAAGTCTTCTTCTCCTTTCAGTCTATTCTCCATTCCTTCCACCATCAATTCCTTTCCTTCCTTTCTCCCTTTACTCTATTTAGTTCCATCCTCCCCCTCCCCTCTTCAGCTCCTTTTGCCATTTTCTTCTTCCGCCCCTTTCCCCGTTTTCTCTTCCTGTGCTTCCTCCTGGTGTTCCGCAGGGGGTACACTTTTATTCTCTCCAAATCACAGTAATTGAAGGGAAAACGTTCGTGCTTCTCTTTGTTCCCAGATCTGGATTATTTGCGGCTCTTGTCGGGGGCAGAAAATAGGAAAGTAATAATGCACATTCACAAACAATTTCTCTCTCTCTCTCTCTCTCTCTCTCTCTCTCTCTCTCTTAGCCTACACACAAACACACACACACACACACACACACACACACACACACACACACACACACACACACACACACACACACATTGTCGACTGCAACATTTTCGGGGAAACTTCACGAACTGGAAGAATCGAATCTAATCCACCTTCACTACTATACATCTACCCTAAACTGAATATAAATCGTCTGTAGGTAGCAGGAATAAAATAAATAGCACGTCATAGTAGTGTAGGGGATAAGCAAAACTTCTGTGGTGCAATATAACACCTTCACCTTCCAACAGAGATGTCTAGGGTTTGGGTCCACCTGCCACCCAGACCCATGTACTAAGCCTTTGATTCAGCCCTTGTTTATCTAGCAGTAGAAGGTACAATTGAGTTCAGAAGTCTGTGGTACAGAGGCTTGAACGTGTGTTTGTACAGGTGTGGAAATAAATACTGGCACACTTCATTGCGATAAATTACGAGGGAGTGAGCAATGGCATTGGAAACCCAGTGACACGATCTTCGGAGTCCAGCCAGATTTTCAGAATATCGAGTAAAAGTTTCATAATTCTTTGACCATAAAGTGGAACGACATTATTTTCTGCGACTGCAGGCTACATACAGAGGGAATGCTTCAGTAACCTTGTCGTCTAACCACTCTGAAGAAGTTGTTTCAGGCTACTTAACTACATACACGATGACAGAAACTCACAACAACTATTATATTTAGTTGTGAGTTTCACCCACTGTACTACATACATGTGATTTCAACTGTACTTGGATATAATACTAATGTGAGTCGTATTCTGTGTAATGTTTGAGTGCTTTATTGTCGCAGTCTCTTGTGTCCGTGATTGTTCCCTGCGTAACCATACTGTGTAACTGTAACCCTGCTATGTAACCATACCTTGTAACCCTATATGTAACTATACATTCATAATCTCTTAAATCTGCAAACTAGAACTAACAGTATATAAGTAAATAAGTTAACAATATATGTATCTACTAGGGAGTGTGTACGTGACCAAAAGTGCATGCATCAACTGATTTCATAGACTGCACAGCAAGCATGCCTGCTGCCGGCTGCCTCACTGCCCTCTCCCCGCTGGGCATTTGTGGGGCTGGTATAGAACGGGTTGGACCTGTGTTTGTCTTCTCCAAATAATCTCCCGTTGTAAATACATCAAAACCTCTGGATTACTCCTAACTGGGTGATACGAGAGGGGTGGAACACATGGTCGCAAAATTCCGTCCAAGTACGTTTGCTTTGTACCAGCACCTTGTTTCTTCTGATTAGCGCACAAGAGCTCATCTCGTAGTGCATCAACGAAATCGTGAGATTCGTATTCACATCAACACTGTGTGAGCTGTTGTGTAGAAACACCCCTAGATCCAACTCACTTTCAAACTAGGGTGGACCAGAAGCAATGAATTACGACTGTTAAGTTTTGCCTAGAAAGTACACAACAGTTAAGGAAAAACGTATGTAAGGATAAAAAAATTATATGATTAACCCCAACAGTCAGGTGGTATAATTTATTGAATAATTCTTGCTATCTCCAGATTATTTTTGCAGCTTTTCCCGAGACCTCTTGTAGTGAATGGGTTAATGAAGGCTGTATCTAACCTCACCTGTTCGAAGAATTTTTGCAAAGGTGAATAGAGTAGACGGGAGGTATTAAATGAAATATACATCATCGGAGGGAAGGGAATAGAGCTTTCTTCCTCCTCATCGCGAACAGCAAAGCATTTCTTGACTTTGCTGTCTATATCTACGCTTGTAGAATTACAAAGTGCCATATTTACCCCATAATCTGACAACCGTGAAAAACGAGCGGCAACTAACACGAGAACAAGAACATTCCTTTCATCAGCAGAAGCCCTACAGGTGTTATCCTGAATTTTATTGTCGAACATATACATCTAATAAAATGTTTTCCCTTTCTATATGTTTTCCCAACCAATATAAGCTGGAGGGATTATAAGCTATATCTCTTGTTCCTTTTAGGCCCATTTCAGTACAGACAGAGAATAAATAAGCCCTTTTTTTTTTCTTTCTTTTTAGCCTCCCGCCTCCTCCCGGGATTTAAAATGGAGAACACTAACAAAATACAGTAATATACTCCACCTTCATCACCAAAAACTGGTAATAATTCAGGCGACAATGATATCAGAATTAATTCATGGGGAAACTGCTAAAAATACCATGTTTACCCTGGAAAGTAAGCAAAAATGACAACAACATAGAAAATAAGAACAAATTCCTTGCTCACCATCAAGCGTAATTTTGGCCCCATTTGGCGTCACTTTCCATAGAGTTAGTCCACTTCAAGGCTGTGTTGGCGCCCCCACCTTGACTCCCACATTGGCGTCGAGAGAGAGAGAGAGAGAGAGAGAGAGAGATCTAGCTTACATAATCAGAAGTTTTCCTTGCAGTGTGGAAGCATGCAGATCCATATTATTACAGCCACTGGTATGTAAAAGAAAGATGCATGCCGTTTTCTTTAACTGATGTAAAACCATAGACTCCAGACGTTTGTGAGAGTGAATGAATATGTAAATAATTTTAACAGATTCTCGCAGACGCCGATGAGGATTTGAATACGTATACGGTACCTTAAACGGATTTGCATCGTTCTGTTTTTGTCCCCAAGTTCGATCAGTTAGGATGGACTGTGGTGATCACCTTTGCAATGTTGGCCACGGGTAGTCAGTTAGCTCTTCACTACGATCACACCTTTTTTGAGTTTTGTTTAGCTGTCTTCAGGCCACTTTATTTATCTTGCTTGGGACCGCTAGTGGTAAAGGGGTTAAAAAAGTTGTATTTAATATTTCCAACTCGACAGGTGTTTCCAAAGCCCAAATATAATCGTCAAAAAAGTAGCAGAACATGAAAAATGCGCCACCTCTCTCTCTCTCTCTCTCTCTCTCTCTCTCTCTCTCTCTCTCTCTCCAAGCTCACATTTTTTGAGATCATGATGACAGCAAAAAAGAGAGAGAAAATAATGATGTCTGGAATCCGTCGTCATCAGCACAGAATGACCTTGACTTGATTCCTTGAACTTTGGTCCGATTCGAGATTTAGGTTGGTTATTTAGAGCAGAAAAATGTGAGAAAAGAGAGAATGACGGACGGGAGAAGGACATAGAATAGGGGAAATGAAAGAGTAATGAATGAAGATAGTGAGAGAAGACTGCAGTGAGAGAGAAAATGAGAGTGACCAGTTGAGAGTATGTGAGTGAGTATGGGTGAGAGAGAGAGAGAGAGAGAGAGAGAGAGAGAGAGAGAGAGAGAGAGAGAGAGAAAAGATGATTGAAGAGACAAAGAAAATTTTATGAAAGAGAGGAAAACTCGTCCCTCTCGTTTTCTGCGGCTCCTCCCGTTCTCTCTTTCCCACCCTCTCGCACCCTCTCTTAATTTCCTTCCTCTCATGTTTCTCTCTCTCACTCAGACTTCCTGCTTCCTCCTTCCTCCTTACTTTCTTTCTTCCCATCTTTCCCCGTCGGCTCTCCCCCCTCCCGTCCTTCTTTAACTTTTTCGCCCCCTCCTCCTTTCACTTTCTCTGGCACACTCCTCCTCCCACCCCCAATGTTCTCTCATTCTCCTTTCTTCTCGTATTACTATTTCCGTCTTTTAATTTTCCTCTCTCCCTGTCATTTCTTCTCTCCCTTGCTTTTGTCTTTCATCCTTGCCCTTATTTCTCACTCTCAGTCTCTCATACTTCCTATCACCCGACCCCTTCCTTACACCCTTCCCTTTCTCTCTCAGTTCCTCGTTGTCTCTCACTCCTACTTCCTCTTTCCTCCATCTCATATTTCCTGCTTTCCACTCATTTCCTCTCTCACACACTCCATCTCACTGAATCCACGGATCACACACACTCCAGATTTTGTCCGTAGTAGCCAGACAGTGTGAGGAATTATTTACTGATGAAAATAGGGAGATTAAAAGCCTGAATCCACCACGCTTGACGAGAAATGAAGTGAGTGGATAAGAGAGGGAAGTACGGATATTATGTACCGGAAAGAGAGAGAGAGAGAGTAGAATATGATTATTTTTACCTTGTCCTCTTCAGTCGTCTTCATCGGTACTGATACTATTAAGGTAAAACATCAAATTTTTAAAACTAGAATCTACTGAAGTCGTAGTGTTTGCTTATTTCCAAAATGCATGACTTGTCAAAACCAGCAGATGACAGTACTGACAAAGGGAATGTCTGCACTGCGTTCATGTGTAATTGGATACGCGACCTTCCTTCATAACACACACACACACACACACACACACACACACACACAGAGTGGACAGGAGAGTGAGAGTGGGTGAATGAATGGGACTGACAAGAACAGTGAGAAAGTGAATGTAGATAAAGTTAAAAATAGTAGGTGAGATAATTATTCAGTGACAGTGATACCTTGAGGGCATATGTAAGAGGGAAACGTGACCAGAATGTGTATGTGAGTGAGCCTGTGTTTGTGAGAGAAAAGAGATAGATGCTAAGGCGATAGATAGAAGCAGAGGATAGAAAGGAAATGAGGGGAAAGTTGTGGAAGAGTTTATTGTGAGTGAATGTAACGGTGTGAAAGGGGCTATCTGGAGAGAGAGAGAGAGAGAGAGAGAGAGAGAGAGAGAGAGGGAGAGAGAGTCAGGAAAATATAGAAATTACAGAAAAGGGAAGAGAGACAAAATACAGGAGAGAAGAAAGGAGACCAAATAAATAAAAGTACTAATGGGATATAAAAAAAAAACGGAGTACTAAGACAATTAAAGAAGATAAAGACAGGAAGAAAGAAATCTAGGAAAATATAAGAGAAGGAAGAGATGCAGAGATTAGAAGGAAGATAGAATAATATGAAAAATGAGAGATAGAATAATAAAAAATAAAAAAAATGGAGCACCCAGGATGGAAAATGATAAGGGAGAATATAAATACAGAAATATCAAGAATGAACATAATGAAAGGCAAGAGAAAAGACGGGAAAAATGCAATATGTGGGTAAGGGAAATGGTAAGATTTTTAAAAGGAGAAAAGAGGAATGGAGTGATAAAGACAGGAAAGGAAATATTAGTAGGAAAAACTGAAGCATGTGAATGAGAGAGGAGAGTGTGAGAAAGGCCAGGCGTGATAACCCATAACTTGCTGAAGTGCCTCTAGCGGATGGGAAAGTGTTAACGGGAGAGGCATAGCACTTGATAAGGGGAAGACAACAATGGAATAATAAGGGAAATTAAGCACCATATGAGGGGGAAAGGAAAGCATGTACCCGTATTTGTGGGAATGCAAGGAAGACATGTAAAGAGAGATGAGTGGAGGGAATATTGTGCAATGAGAGGAAGGGTTGGGAGTGGAACAAGCATTATAGAGAGGTGAGAGGAAATTTGTAAGAGGAAGGGGGAAGGAAGGTAGAAGAATAGAGGGTGAAGAATGGGAGAAAGAGAACTTGAGTATGGTAAAGAGAAGAACAAGATATAAAACTGTGCATAGATGTGAGCGCGGAATTGAAATTTTAGTTGGAGGAAGTCATGGTAGGAGCAGAGGAACATGCAAGAGCAAAGGGAGAGAAGAGTGGGGTAAAGGAATAAAGGAGAAAGGGAAGGAATGAGAAGACAGTGAGAGAGACTGAGATATCCAGAGTCGCTAATCCAGATGAGGAATGAAAAAAGAGAATCATACAAGAGATAGAGAAGAGAAGAGAAGAGAAGAGAAGAGAAGGGATAAAGAAGGAAGAGATGGCAGAGGGGTCAGGGAGAAGGAGAGAAAGGAGAGAGAGGGGGAGTTGTGGGAGAGAGGGAAAGAGAAATGTGGGAGGGGAAAAAGCAAAGGGGTGAGGAAGAGGGAGGGGGAGGGGAAAGAGAGGTGAGGGAAGGAGAGGGAGAGGGAAAGGGGAGAGGGAAATAATAACATAGGTAGTATGTATGTGGGGTGCGTGTGCTGATGGTGGAAGTCTGAATGTTGCCCCCCAGGCTTCCTCTCGAGATGATAGAGTAATGCACCGCCTATCACTTAGACCCTGCACGAAGAGGTAGACAGACTGGAAGATAGACAGACACATAGATAGATAGACAGACATAGATAGGAGAGATGGAAATAGTAAGACGGATGGCTCGTTAGATACTGGTAGAAAGTTAGATAGATAGTTATATAAGGGCTAGAAATATAAGGTGACATAAATAAGGCCTTCTGCACAGACGGTAAGGGAAATTAAGCGACCGAGAAAGAGAGTGAGACAGGTGGACTAAGAGTGAGCCATCCATCTCTGCCACACGGTCAGAGCATGTGATGGGAGCAGTCACAATACACCCTATCACACCACGTCATCCTAGGTCACCCCTACACTCACTAGCTCTCACACCAAACCATGTCACGCATCTCCCTACAATACCACACCACACCACACCACTCCTTCCTACACCACACCACACCACGCTACACCACACCGCACCACTCCTTCATACACCACACCACACCACACTACACCATACTACGTTACCACATCTCTAAACACACCACATCCACACCACATTATTACATATTCGCTTAGGTGCAAGAAACCTCGCTGCACATCTTTATTGTTTTATTTTGCATATTACCCCTTTACATTATCTTGTATACCACTTATATCTCATGCATATTATTTCCACCTCTTAAATACCTAGCCTACCTGGTATGCGTCGGTATCATAGTGTCATATGAAGAAATGATGTGCAAAATAAATTTTTAAGGAAGACGTGTTTCGAAATATCTGAAATAAAAGAGAATGCGACCTGCCATGTCACACTTCATTGCACCATACTACACTACTCCACACCATACTGCACAAAGCGACACTACACTACACCACACGACACTACACTACTTTAATCTACAGTACTCTACATTACACTACACCAAACTACGCTCCGCTACGATACAACTGATCGCACCACACCACACCACACCACTCCACATCACGCCGCGCTCCTTTAGGCCACATCAGCATCCCATTACGTTGCATCACGTCTGTGCTAACTAAATCCACAGCACATCTCAACACACCGTGCATCATCATCATTATCACATCGTACTGCATCACTCCACAACACGGTACATAACATCATTTCAAACTTCTCAATACTTCTTCATGTATCATACCCACATTCTATTCAGCCCTCATTGTAACATAGCACACACAATGACACTTATCACTTCAGCACCATACCACAGTCCTATAGGCCTAACCCCGACACACCCAGTCACACTACACCACATCACGTCACACCACACTACACCACACCACAGTATACCTCAACACCCTACACCACACCATGTCACACCTCATCACAACACACCACACAACTGCATTGCCTCTCAGCACAGCAAATGACATCACACCATATCACACCTCAGCATACCACGCCACATCTCACCACCCTTTAACACATTACAGTATCCTTCAACACACCACACCACACCACACCACACCATACCTGCTTACACCTCCTCACACTACATCTCCCCAGACCACACCACACCACACTTGCTCACACCTCACGACACCACACCTGCCCACACCTCACGACACCACACCACACCACACCACACCACACTGCAACGCATACAGCAAGCTTTACCTCACATTACCACACCGGCCATAACAGCAAAATAGTTACTTTATATTCTCACTTGCAGGAAATTTGTGAACTTTGAACGCATTTTTTCGTGTAATTCAGTGTGCTTCTTTACCTCAACCTGTGTTTTGAAAAAGTTGAGTCAAGAAAAAGTTGGAATAGTGTATGAGAATATTTTTAGTTGTGGTGAAAGGAGACGTTACTCAAGAGGAATAGACATGCATAGAGGCCCTTTCTTCATAGTCTATCCATTCTCCTCTTGATGTAACTTCGGACAGTAGATAAATTAGTAAGATAGAAAGTATTGTTCATCATCACCCTCAACTTATATTATTCTTGTGAGGCCCTCCACTCCACCATGTTTATTTATTTATTTATTTTATTTTCTCAAGTTCCATCTCGGAGTAGGTAATGTACATATTCGTAGACTGAGATTGAACAAGATATTTAGGGAGCTTGATTCGTCTGCAGAATGAACTTAGGTGTATGTATGTATGTATGTAGCTTTGCAAGGAGGGAACTCTTGATCACTCTCCCCTTATATGTCTGCAGTAATGACGTCTGAACACTGGATCCTTTGCTCCTACTGGGACGGTAAATGACTGGATGATGGATAAACTTTCTGATAGGTGTATAAAACTACGAGGATATTGAATAGGGTTTCATGGGTTCTAAAAAATATGAGGGTGTTTAAGGGCTGTATGGGTTCAAAAAATAGGATGTTTAAGGGCTTTATGGGTTCCCCTCAAAATATGAGGGTGGTTAAGGGCTTTTCGGATACTAAAAATATGGGGATGTGGGCTTTATGGGTTCTTAAAATATGGGGATGTTTAATAGGGATTAATGGGGTCTAAAAAATATGAGGGTGTTTAATAGGGCTTTATGGGTTCTAAAAATATGAGGATCTTTAATATGGCTTAATAGGTTCTCTAAATATATGAGGATGTTTACCAGGGCTTAATGGGTTCTAAAAATATATGAGGGTGTTTAACAGGGCTTTATGGGTTCTAAACAATATCCATCCATCCATCCATCATCCAGTCCAACTTCGCCCCATGCGGAGCGTAAGAGCCTGGGGCTAAGCAAGATAGTCCTGACATTTAAAATGAGAGTGACCAGCCTTGTAACTTGCAATACATTGGTGATAGTAACTCCGTGTACAAACAGCTAGATAAGGAGTTTATTACAAGCTCACAGTAAAACAGTCTGCCCGGCTAGGCTGCCTGATATGAACTGATGCAATAACGCCGTCTTCAGGCGTGGGAAAGTGTGCTGACCTAGCAAGTTTAGTGGGGGCATGTATGCATTGGGGGGGGACATATATACATCGGGGGTAGACATATTGTGGAGGGGGTACAGCCTCACTCATCCCTGAATGGCATCACATGAGCAATAATCCCCAACCACCCGTTGGATATAAACCTTCACCGGCTCAATCCGATTGGAGCGCCTTAATTACCCACTAAACCAAAAGGGGCCATAATTTGGTTATATGGTTACCACCCAGCGTAGTAAGTGGTTTCCTGGTGTACAGGAAACCATTTGGCTTGTCACTCAGTGTAGAGCCACCCACAGGCAAAAGGAAGAGGAAAGAATGAAGGAACGAAAGACAGAAGAGGGAGTGTAAAGTCACCCGTAGGCAGAAGGAAGAGGAAAGAATGAAGGAAAGAAAGACAGAAGAGGATGGAAGGAAAGAAGGACGTTTAATAGGGCTTAATGGGTTCTGAAATAATATGAAGGTGTTTAATCAGGTTGAATGGATTCTATAAATACATGAGGATGTTTAATAGGGCTGTATGGCTTCTAAAAATATATGAGGGTGTTTAATAGAGCATTATGGTTACTAAAATAGGCGGGTGTTTAATAGGGCTTTATGGGTAAAAAAAAAAAATGAGGATGTATGATAGGGCTTAATGGGTTTTAAAAAATATGAGGATGTTTAACTGGGTTTAATGGGTTCTAAAACATATGAGGATGTTTAATAGGGCTTAAAGGTTCTAGAAAAGTATGAGAGTGTTTAATAGGGCTTAATGGGTTTTATAAATAAATGAGTATGTTTAATAGGGTTTAATGGGAACTAAAAGTATAACGATGTTTAACAGGGCTTAATAGGTGTTCCACAAGACCCACCACAGGGTCATAAATACACATCTCCATTACCAACTCACCAAACCGGAAAGATATAGCCCTTGCATATAACAGTATAAATGATTCTGTGCTTGTAATCAGTGACATGAGAGAGTGTGTGACGCCTGCTAATGACGGTGCGTGGGAGGGCAGGTGGATCTCAGGGAACAGACTGTCTAATCAGTTCCCAGCGAAAGATACGAGTATGTGAAAAAAAAAAAAAAGTCTGCTGCCAATACAAGCTTATCTAAATGAGGCCCTACAAGAAAACTCAACGTACTCTCCCAAAATAATAATAATAGGTGAAAGCCAAGGAAATCCTCTCTCTCTCTCACACACACACACACACACACACACACACACACACACACACACTCTCAAGGAAACGCAAGATCTAAGGTCGTCCCCTCTAAAACCACAAGCAGGCAGTACAGGCTCATCCATGTAGTTACATTCCACATTCAGGGAAAAAAAAAAGAAAAAACAGAAAACCGAGAAAGCCGTAGACCGCATGACTGTCAGCCCCTGCAGTGGGCGCTAATGCTTAAGACCCTACCTTCCCGCCGAGGAAAATTTGAGGGTTCACACAATCGGTCTGTGGCGAGGTCGAGTGTTGTTGGTGTTGGTGCCGGCTATATAAAGTGGTGGGAGGTGTAGCAGGCATGTCACTCCCCTCAACACCCTCGCAGCAACATGGTGAGTCCTCGGCTGGCTACTGTGGCACGGGTTATAGTATCGCTGACTCATACGCATTCATACATACGTACACATACATCCATACACATATACATGCATATACAAATACATATATACAAACGTAAACACACACACACACACACACACACACAGTGAATATCTGTATAGGAACATGAATACACACACACACACACACACACACACACACACACAGTGAATATCTGTATAGGAACATGAATACACACACACACACACACACACACACACACACACACACACAGTGAATATCTGTATAGGAACATGAATACACACACACACACACACACACACACACACACACACACACACACACACACACAGTGAATATCTGTATAGGAACATGAATACACACACACACACACACACACACACACACACACAGTGAATATCTGTATAGGAACATGAATACACACACACACACACACACACACACACACACACAGTGAATATCTGTGTAGGAACATGAATACACACACACACACACACACACACACACACACACACACACACAGTGAATATCTATATAGGAACATGAATACACACACACACACACACACACACACACACACACACACACACACACACACACACACACACACACACACACACACACACAATGAATATCTTTATAAGAACATGAACAGAGACTGACATATATGTAACGATATATGTGGCTGTAACTGAGATGTGGATACCTGGTGAATTAGGGACGAGGTTTATATACAAAGTGAATTATTATAGCCAAATTTCACATGCGTCTGCTGTATGTTAATCCTTTACCACTGTCTGTATATCCAAGCAGTCTTTCATCGTGCATATACCTCGTTATATGCCTCAGTCCCTATCCATACTCGATTAGTTATACCTTTCTATTTATATGCCTATCTTCATTCAAAACTATCTACCTAAAGCCTATGCTCTTCTTTTATCGTATCTAACTGAACCACATGAACACTTTTTACACGTAGACATGATATTAATAAATGCCTATCACCATAGCAAAAAAAAAATTGCCATCGACCATATTCGGAGCATTAACTATTGTGTAATAAGGTTATGATAGCTTGTTAAATCAGTCATTTCCTAAAGGGATGTATGGCTGTGTTTTTAATTATTCATAAATAGGTAGTAGAAACAATCTTTTATATCACATTGTTCCTTGCAGTATTCAGTTTGGGCTTACTGGAATTCTGTATTATGGTGACTTTTATTCTTGAGCATCACTCTACTAGGTGCAGAGATGGGGTGGAAAGGTATGTTAGGGAGGGTAGGCTGCCCTGGGAAGAAATGTCGTTATTGGGTAGGGATAAAATTACCTGGAGGTTCTTTTTTTCGAAACCAACCCTCACCAGGTGCGGTGACAGTATGTGAGCAGTATATTCTACCATCACTCTTTTCTCTCTACATCTCTGCTTTACGATATCCATGCAGTACTCAATATTTTTTAAACATTTATTCCAAATTAGGCTTCACTAATCTCAGCACATATTCCCTCCAACACCATTCTCCTTTTCAGTGTAAGTCGGTCTTATGCTTTTTCACCCCCACTTAATCTCATCTACCCCTTCACTTTCCCTCACTCCCACATCCCAGGGGCGTACCTAGAGATTTGGGGGCCAGGGGGTCTAGGTTCTTTTCGGGGCCCCCCTCCTGGAGGGGGGTCCCGCAAAGAACCTAGCCCCCCCTCATTCTCAAAACTTATCTAATATCTCAGCCGGGATTGTCGGGATGATAAATATATATATATATATATATATATATATATATATATATATATATATATATATATATATATATATATATATATATATATATATATATATATATTAAAAGCTTATAAATTTTTAAGGCTTTTGGGGGCCCCCCCTCAATTGTGGGCCCGGTGGACAGTTTCAAACAGCCCACCCCCCGCCACCCCCTCAGGTACGCCACTGCCTCCTCCTTGCTTTCTACCTCACATGCCTCTCACTCACCCTTACACATACTCATAACTCATCCACCATCTTAGTCTCCTTCACTCATTTACCTTCATCCTTATTCCCCTCATTTACCCTCACTCACTCCTTCATCTCCCTCATTCCCACACCCTTGTTTTCCGCCCAACCACCTCTCACAGTCAGTCACGCTTACAGTGTCTTAGCAGCTCCTCACTTACATCCATCTCTACTTTCTAACTCTCCGACACCTCTCCAAACCTCTAACTTCTTCACCATCTCACCCTTCCTCTGTCCCTCATCTATCCTTACCATTATTCAAGTTCTGTCCCAAGTATTGCTCCCTTTCGCTGCTACATTCCCACCATCCCATGTTCAGTTCTGCAGGATATGAACAGTTTTTGAGCCGTAATCTAACTTTCTACTCCGTCTTTCCTGTCATTCATTCATTCTCACTCACTCTTATTCACTCCTCCACCCACGTCTCCCATTCTTTCACTACTTGTTTCCTCCCACTCAGCTCTGATTCCTTCCCTTCCTCCTTTCTTACCTTCCCATTCATTCTCCTCTCCTCTTCATCCTTTTCTCTTTTTATCATCGTACCATTTTACCCATACACTATTAACTTCCTCTCACATAATCCCTCTCATATCGTTCCTCTCACTCGTCTCCTTTTCCCTCCCTTTGGCCTCCCATTCTTTCCCTTACTCACGATCTTTCTCTCATGCCATCCCATACCAGCACAATCACCACAGCGATGCTATACCCCCTCTCAAGCAGTCCCATAATCGGTTTGGCTATACGACACACAGAGTCAAAAGTCGGCCTAATATTCATCTCTGCTACTTTTCACTTTCCTCTTCAGGCTAGTATTCCAGAGCTGAGAGAGACCCTGTGTATTCCTCTGCTATCTGATATGAAATGCCAGGGAGGAAAGTGACGGACATGCCCTAAGTGTGAAGTAGACGCAGTGGGATAGTAGCCAAACCCTTGTCCTTGATTGTATACCTAAAGGTTTTCTTAGTGATGAAAGCTTAGCCACACACTAGGATCAGTCACGTACTTTACCTCCTTCTCGGTTCCTTTAGCACATTTCCCCCACCTCTTAATTTCCTTACTTCTCTTCCCTTCTTTCCATTCAACCTACCTCTCACGACCTCCTTATCATACACTTTTCTCACGCTCCACCATTCCTCCTAATCATTCCCTTTTCTTCTCCTTCTGCCCCTCCTCTCGCATCACGCTCCCTCATTCCCAACCCCTGTCATTCCCTCTTCTCATTTTCCCTCTCTCCCTCCCTCCCTCCCTCTCACCCCTCTATTCTCACCCCACCCCCACAGAGAGTGCTGGCAGTGGCTCTCCTCATTTCCCTGGCACGGGCCGAGCTCAGTACCTCCTACGGTGCCCCTGCTATTGGCGGCGGCATTGGTGGTGTAGGAGGCGGCGGCGGATTCCTAGGTGACGGCGGAGGTTTTGGTGGTAAGGGCGTTGGACTCCTAGGCGGCGGTGGAGGCGGCGCTGGACTCCTAGGTGGCGGCGGAGGCGGCTATGGTGGTGGTGGCGGCGGTGGTTTTGGTGGTGGTGCTATAGGTGGTTTAGGAGGTGCAGGCGGCTACGGTGGTATTGGCGGTGGCTCCATTGGCGGTTTTGGAGGCGGCGGCTCCATTGGCGGTTTTGGAGGCGGCGGCTCCATTGGCGGTATTGGTGGCGGCGGTGGCGGTGGATATGGTGGAGGTGGCGGCGGATATGGCGTAGCAACAGGATACAACATCTTCAACTTGTACCCTGGTCGTGGTGGATATGGCGGTGGTGGTGGTGGCTTGGGAGGCGGTGCGGGTGGTTTTGGCGGAGGCGCTGGAGGTTTTGGTGGTGGTGCCGGGGGCTATGGTGGTGGCGCAGGCTTTGGAGGTGGCCTAGGTGGCGGTCTTGGTGGTGGCCTAGGTGGCGGCCTTGGTGGTGGCCTAGGTGGCGGCCTTGGTGGTGGCCTAGGTGGCGGTTATGGTGGTGACCTAGGTGGCGGCCTTGGTGGTGGCCTAGGTGGCGGCCTTGGTGGTGGCCTAGGTGGCGGTTATGGTGGTGGCCTAGGTGGCGGCCTTGGTGGTGGCCTAGGTGGCGGCCTTGGTGGTGGCCTAGGTGGCGGCTATGGTGGTGACCTAGGTGGCGGCCTTGGTGGTGGCCTAGGTGGCGGCCTTGGTGGTGGCCTAGATGGCGGCTATGGTGGTGGCCTAGGTGGCGGCCTTGGTGGTGGCCTAGGTGGCGGCCTTGGTGGTGGCCTAGGTGGCGGCCTTGGTGGTGGCCTAGGTGGCGGCTATGGTGGTGGTGATGATGGCTATGGTGGAGGAGCAGGAGGTGGTGGGTTTGGCGGTAGTATAGGTGGTGGCTTTGGTGGTGGCGCTGGAGGTGGCGGTTATGGCTACCACTAAAATCCTGGAATATCATCATAGCCCAGTCTACCTAAACCAAACCCATCCCTACTCATTCCTGCCCAAATCCGTCTACTCCAACTTAATCTGCCCTGTTATAAACCAAAGCCATCCTAACCTAATATAGCCTAAGGAAACTGAACGCCTAGGCACATACTGGAACCATGAACATCGGAAGGTGAGGAACGTAAGGAATCCAAGAGGCGCATGTCTCCATATCGAGGAACTGAATTGGTGAGGATCGCAAGGAATCCAGGTAGCACTATATGTCCATATCGAGGAACCGAATAGAAGATAAGGAACATAACGAATCAATGAAGTTCGGTTCCCCATACTGAGCGACAGTTGGAAGGTGAGGAACGTATGGTATGGAATCCAGGAAACCGAAGGCTCCATATCATGGAACTAATTATTTACGAGAAACAGAGAAACCTAGGAGGGACAAGAGGTATATACTGGAGAGCCAAAGAGGGAATCAGTGACTAGATATGTGTCAATCATTCTGGTGGATGGATGAGGCAGTCAGAAAATGGAGTAAAATGCAATTGATTTCTCTTTGAAACACCAGCCAGATCTCCCACTATTTACTGCATCCCTCAATATCTCGGTCTTCATACACATCTCCAGTGCTACATAATCTGATGTATCCCCAAGCATTCTCAGTTTTAATTTATTCTACTCTTGCATTTTGTATTTCAGGCCATTATAGCAGCTAATTTTCAACTTGCTGCATTATATTGCAAACGGTTCAATTCTGTATTTTCAGTTTTACTTCATTCTGACCATTGTATCTTTATTTGTAATTTATCCCTTCCACACGTCAACTCGCATCCATTCTATGATGCCCACTGTATCTTAACGTACTCTAAGCTGCCAACCCTAGGCTCACCATTTCTTCTGTATTATGTGTCTACCTAGGGATATACGAGTATCCTCATCTCTTACACCCCTTTCCCCACTTCACATGTTATGCAATAGGCCTTACCTATCAGACTTGATCCTTTTACAATGGTTACTCCTCTGAACCTCATCTAGGCACCAGAACTTTGTATTATATGTGAACCCTACGAAACATGTCTTACTAATTTATGAACACTGAATCTCTATTTTTGTAAGCAGACAATTTGCAAATTGCTTGAAATTACAATGTCTGCATCTAGCTGTATGTATATAAATAACGAATAAAGTATGCATAAGAAAGTTCTTTTATTTACGACACAATTTCCGTATGTAAAGATACTTGTAAAAAAGGAAAATATTAGTTAACAAAATTTACAATTTCAGTATGCAGTTAAACGGATGACTGACATCCACATTTTGAAATCTGTATCGTGATGGGCTGTTATTGTAACGAAGTGTAATGGATGCCATGAAATTGTCGGTGATAAGATCTTCAGTCCGATTTCGTATTTCCTATTTTTGTTTCCTACTACCTAAAGATACCTATTCACTGTAGTGGAGACAGTAACATTTCAAATTTTCTTCCTGCTATCCACAGACCATTATTTTAAGCATAGCGGAAACGTCTGAAGGCTGTAGCTAATCTCTGCACTTCGAAAAATTTCCCTTAAGATATATGAAACTGTCTTGATTTAGTAAAGAATGAAACAGAAATAAGGTTACCAGATTCAAAGGGAAAAAAGGATCACTAGAAAAAAGAAAGGAAGAAATTTAAAAAAAGTGATGCAATAAATGAATGAATCAATGAAAAAATAAATTCTTTCCAGTCAGCTGGCTGTGATCCACTTGCAGCATATCCAAACTGCTAAATATGTGCAAAGAATTATGCAACATCTATAAACACACACACACAAACACTGCAGGGATTCCGTCACAATCGAGTTGAACCGCCTCGTTGCATCGCCAGTGGTATAGCACGCTTCCCGAAATAGACCACATCCCTCAGGGGCACTTTCATATCTGGTTAGCCAGGAAAGGTTACACTGTTTCAGTCCAGGCGAATAAGGCGCTGTTGGATGGTTCTTTGTTCCCTTATTGTACCGCTGATGTATTGCACATTATCATCAGCATCATTAGTCTTTTGTTCCCATACTGTATCACTGTCGTCATTATTTCATTATGTCGTTATTACATCTTCTGTCTTCGTCTTCAACTTGTACTTTCACCGTAGACACAAAGAGTAATAAATATGTTGATAAGTGAGGGAGTTTGGGTGGGTATGAAGTGCACGTATCTAGCAAAGCAATTGTCAGATCTTGAAGCACGACTTGCCAATATTAATTCCAGATATAATTTCATCTCCACCCTCCTCACGACCCTTCGAACCGGCAAACTTTTTAAACTCCTTCCTCTCATTCGTTTTTCTGACTTTGGCCTACATTTTTACTTATTGCACAGCCGTGAAAAGAGTAGCACTTGTTTTAGGTGGCTTTAAGCATTTAAAAGCGACATCTCATTACCTCAGCAAACTAGGAGGGGGCGGGGGGAGCGAGAGGAGTAGAGGGTGTAAGTTAAAGTGGAAGGGAGGAGGAAGAGGGGAGACGAAGAGGAGAGACAGCAAGGAGGAAGGTTGAGAGGGATGGGAATGAAAATTGGGTGACGAGAGCTTATCTTAATCCGTTGATAGATGGCCAACACATTCAGGCACTTCACATGTTCCATAGTTGACTGTTTATTCGTTATAGATCATGCTGCAATTAGATACATCGGGCATTCAAATCCACAGGTTCATAAGGCGGGTTGGCACGTGAAAGTAGTAGAGAGGGGAGGAATGGCGGCAGGGAGCGATTGGGCGGGGGAAGAGAAGGAGAGGAGGATGTGAAGGGGTTGGTTTGGGGTGGGGGAGATGCGTGAAATCTGGATGTGTGTGGGAAGAAATGATCTAGTTAAAGATTCCTTACAATATAATGCCTGTTCTATTAAATAAACCGTAATTGCATGTCGTATTAGTGATGGAGGTGTCATTTGAAGGCTATAGTTAGGGTTAATTAAGAGATTTGGCAACTGAGCTGTGAGTGTGGAGGTCGTAGAAGCCGTGAAATGGTTATTGGATTCCGTCAATAAATATCAGACGCATTTTCACTAACTGATCATCAATTTTTCTAAAAAATATTGAGGTAGACACTATTGAAGTTACTCGAGAAGAGAAAAGGAAAAGTTGGCAGTACTGCTGTTTTTAGTCTGTTTAGTTTAACAATTAGTGTGAAACTCATCTAGGGACGCTTGGAGGCAAGAGGCATCTTCTTCCTCGGTTGTGATCGACTCTCTTTTCTAGTGTGGTGTCGATGGGTGTCTGTTTTTGTTTTTTCGCGCGTGTTTTTACGCGTGTGAAGAGAAGAAAAGGTGTATTAGGAAGGAAGAGCTGTGTGACTTGGAGTGGGCATGAGGGTGACAACGCAGGGATCAAGGAGACGAAAGAGTTATATTAGGTAAAATTACACGAAATTATGTTACCGGAATCATCTTGTCGGTAGGTAAGCTAGGTAGTTAAGCAGGTAAATGAAAGAAGGAATTTAAGTGATTTGTGCTGTTCTGGTAGATAGGCACAGCAGGGGTGAAGGTAAAGTGAAGAAATATAATTAAGTTAATAGGATTGCCGAGAAAGAATTACACCTGATGGCATGTTCATGTAGTTATATAGTTGAGTGATAAAGTGCCGATAGACAAACAGGTAACAAAGAAGAAATAAATATATTTTATGAGGATTTTGTAGGATTGGTAGGCAGAGGAGCCACGGCGGTCTGGTGGTAGCGTGTTCGACCTGCGATCTAAGTATTCTTCCCATCTGTTATTTAACCTTCCGTAATCGCAACATAAATTTTACATTCGGACCTTTGTTACCCAAGATATTGCGTGACTTGACAGGTACAGTTAGTCACCGAGTAGCCCATGCCTTATAACATAAAGTATACCGTATCTGAACCTAGAAAAGTATTATGTGAAGCGAAGGTCAAGCTACAAATCCCCACATTAATATACCACAGCCATTTGGCCATTTCAGCAAGTAGTAGTTTGCCACACTGACTGTATATTGGGATACGTTGGCGGGTATGAAATTTTAGTAGTAGTGGTGTGCAATTTTCATGTTATTTCATAGCGAGAAGCCAACACACACCGGTGTACGTTATGTCATTATGATGTGATGTACTGGTTTATGATTGGTTATTTGTTTCTATAGCTTGATGTGCTGATTTATGGAAGCTAACAGTAATGAGATATAATTACGCTGTGTTGGGGTAGTAAATTGTAATATTGTCTTGTATTTCACTTGCGCTATGATGTAAGTAAACTGTTGTGATGCGATAGCATGCACTTAAGCGAAACTGTAGCCAGGTTGGTGCACCACTGTGTGAATCGCTTACTTCACAGTCCATACGGTCTAGTGTAACGTGCGATAATTTGACGCTAATTTCTGATACACAGCAGGGTGAGGCATCCCTATCCAATGATCATAAATTTTTCTTCGTCTGAAAGTGCCTTGGTCGTAAGTCTTCTTGCGTGTGTGTGTGTGTGTGTGTGTGTGTGTGTGTGTGTGTGTGTGTGTAAAATTACTGAAACAGGTTCTTAACAAAATTTCCCTTATATTACATTATTATTTCTGGATTGCCTACGGTGCCTTTATTAGTAATGGTATTCTTTGGAAAATGGTATTGTGGATAATAAATGGCAATACCTACATCTATGCAACACTTTCGAAATATACAGTACATTCTGCAGAAAAAGAATGACCTTAGTTATGTCTGATTACCGGTATATAGAGTGAGTTAACAAGCCCTGATTTGATGAGAAATGTTTACTTTATAATATTTCTATCATTTTAATGATAATGGCAGAATCACAGAGGATTGAAAAAAAAAAAAATGCTGCAGAGGAAACTGGGTACGGTACTATGACTAAGGAAAAAGATATTCGTATGATTGTTTATAATTTCCATTCACCCTAAAATTATGGTGTGAAGGAAACTGTGTAATAACGTGACAGTGAAGGCCCGTGACCTAGTTCTGCCATAGTACCTGAGACCTACTTCCTTCACGCTCCTTCACCCACGTCACACCCACACCTTTACAAATGGCCCGTGTGCGTTTTTCCGAGACCCACCGCGGTGTGTGTGTATGTGTGTGTGTGTGTGACCGTCTACTATAAAGTAGGCTACACACGCTACCATCATGTTTGATGTCTGTTCATTAGAAAGAAAAAAGTCAAGGTAACCTCCATAGTTTTCAGATTCCATTGGCTCTCGGGCGAAAAATAAATTCAAGTGAATGTCGAAGGCCTAGATGAAAGCCAGGATGAGGTAGACTTCTGAGAACCAAAGTTAAAGCATCTATTAAAGGATAAATACCTGTTTAAAGACCTTGGCTTTCATTTTCTTCATATATACAAATTAAAGGAAATTTATTTTGAAAGAGAAATACACACACACACACACACACACACACACACACACACACACACACACACACACACACACACACACACACACACACACACACACACACACACACACACACACACACAAGCCCATCGAATGATCAGCTATGACAGAAGGTACTTTAACAAATACGCATACTTATAGGAGCATAACATCCTGCCAACAGACGACGGAGGTGGTTGTAGTAAATGTTAGTATCTGCAGTCCATGGTTCATTTTTACATTTGTTGGTCCACTAAAATATGCTTCACCGTCCCCGCTCTCCTTATTTTCTTATTAACTTCTTCCCGAATCTCTTTCTTTCTTAACATCCAGGGGCCCGTCCTCGTGTCATTAGAAGGCTCACTGATACCTACTTCTCACCCTTTTCTTCTGTGTATGTCACGTTTTTATACTCCTTTATGCTATATCGATATTTAAAAAGGTATGGGTGATGTAATAATGTGTATCCTTGTGTCATATGCAGAATCAGTCATCAATGAAACTCTGCGAGGGAGTCTCAAATACCTACGAGCTTACCTGCTGTTTCCCTCTTACTTATTTTCTTTTCTTTCCTGCTCTTGTCCTAGATTCCCTCTCCTTGGCCAGTCCCCACTCTTCTTGCCCTACTGTTTATCGTCTACAGTCTCCTCACTCTTAACTAGAATGGGCATGTCTGGACCCAGTCATCCATTTTTTCCTGTTCGTTTTGTAAAAAATAGATAAATAACACATACTTAAGCGCAAATATTCATAAGTAAATTCATACATAAATATAGAAAGTAACCTAGGACTGGTTGTTAGATCCAAATATTATGAGTCTGATGACAACATTGCCTTAAAAACTGCGAACACCATGTCTGAGTATGTGAATATTATTCAATACCGATCTCATACTGAACGGTAATGTATGAAGAATATGACACTGAACTCTATTACTACAGTAGATTTTGATCGACGTCTAACAATTTTATTCAGCCATGGGGAGTCTTTCCTGATAAAACGGGGTAGTAAAATGACGTGCAGATTTACCTACAGTACACGTTAACACAGAAGAGAGTTTTCCCTCAAATTGAAAACTAAAATTACAAGCATATTTCGTAATGTGGGTTGTGCAGTATTATAATTATCTGATCTGTGTATTACATTCTCCATGTACTTCATAGGAATTAATGAATTTTTACCAGTCTTCCTGCCCGTTTCATTCCAAGCTTTTCGTCTCATTAACTCTCCTCCTCTTACTGACTCCCTTCAACCTCTGTCTCTTCGCTGCACTGTTGCATCTTTATCTCTTTTCTATCGCTACTTTAATGGTCACTGCTCCTCTGAACTATCTGCTTGCATTCCTCCACCTCTACGACGGGCGCGTAGCACCCGTCTGGCAGCAAACTCTCATCCCTTTTCTGTCCAACTCTCTAATGCAAGAGTTAACCGTTACTCCCAGTCTTTCACTTATGCAACAGGTCAGCTCTGGAACTGTCTCCCTCTGTCTGTATTTCCTGCTGCCTATGATCTCCAGTCTTTCAAACGCAGTGTGTCCAGGCATCTCAAAATGATCGGATCTTGAATTTGGCTCTCTATTGTATTTTGTTTTTCTCTTGGAGGGAACTGTTACTGCGGGCTCATGGCCTTTGGTTCCTTCTTCCTCGCATAAAAAAAAAAAAAAAAAAAAAAAAAAAATTGTAATGTTGCCCATGTAATAATCGCTGTACAGAACAGTATAAAGTAAATAAACTTATGCTGGAGCAGAACAGAACTTTAATGTACAAAATTAAAACACTTATACAAAAGAACATGAAGTGAGAGCTAAAGCAACCTCCATCATCGTCACTTCAACTAAAATCGCCTAAAATTGTGGGCTTCCGTTTCCCCTTCGTGATGTTAAGTTTAAGCTCCCCAGCATTGTCACCTTTATAATTTACTCCATCTCTACATTCTCGTTTTCTCTCGACTTCTCTCGCTCACCCCACTCCATTGATCTACCCTTCCACCTCCATCCTTCATAGTTCCACCTTCACCTCATTTCCCCTTGATGACAGAGACACACGTGGCAATCATTCCCCAAACCGTATGCTCGGGCGGCGGTGATGGTGATAATGGTGCTCGGGATCTCTAAAATTTGCACCACTTGTCAGCCTTGGCCTAAACCTTGATATCACTTGGGACCTTAAACCACAACACTACGAGAGCTGTCCATCAGATCTACGGACCCAATGGGAAGGGAGATATACGGGTACTGTTTCTAGCCCCTTCATCAGGAAAATTCTCCCCTTAGCTGCTTAAGTGGTTAGAAAGTGATAGCAATAAAATTAAGTAGACTGTTACAGAGAAGGGGAACAACACCCCACTTGGGGTTGATGTCATTTTAGTGTCCCTGACCTTCGCTTGTGACCTTTGTATCGAACTTGACGTTGATAAATGCAATGCCCACTAACCTACAAAATATAAGGCATCTGCTGTTCATCCGGATCTACAGTAAAAATATTAAAACCTAAACACACACACACACACACATACATACACACACACACACACACACACACACACACACACACACACACACACACACACACACACACACACACACACACACACACACACACACACACACACACACACACACACACAAACTACCAACCTGATACGCGAAAGCTAAAAGAACGTCATCCCGGTGAAGTCCTTATGTGGATTATTTTTACTTCCGCTCAGCCTTGCCCTACACCTTCACTTCGCACAGGACCTTAAAACCTTGAGAGCAATCAATAGTTTCACAAGTTTACCATCATTATCTGCCCAATTAGCCCTTCCCAGATGAGACGAGAAGCAATAACAGACTCTCTAATTAACCCTTGAAAGCCTAGAAGCAATTACAAACTCCCTAATTAACCCTTCCAAGACGAGAGGCAACTACTGAACCGAATGAACTTGTCTGCCGGTGACCACATTTAAATCTGTAATATTTTTCGTTGCCTGAGGGTTAGTGGGGACATTTCACACGCTACTGTGACTAATGACCTCTGTCTGGGGAAAGTTGTAAGTTTGTAATCCAGATGTCTGTCGTTATTGCAAGGCCAATCAACAACAGGAAACAAATTATAAGGTATGAGTATATGAAAGCTCTCCGTCGGTGAACATAATTTTTATTTTGTTCTTACCTCTGCCAAACGATTATCATTTTATTGAACTTTAGGGGAGCATCGTAGGAGAGAATGCTTTATTGAAGAGTATGTTCATCCTTTCTCATTCGAATTATCTCTCATAAGTTTAATAAAATCGTATGATAATACAAAAGATGAAATGATAATTGCGTCCTCGAGCTAAGAGGGTCAGCTTTCAAGGTCTGTCTTGGAAATATAATCATACTCAAGTGGCCATAATATAGTTGACGGAAGAGGCCTGCTGGCACCTCTAGTTGGTTTATTATGCATTTTTACATAACGTTTTCAATACGATGTCGTCTTCCTTTTGTCTGGATAACGAACAGACAATTTGATGCAACTTGAAGGATATCTCAGCAGTGAAGGGATGGAAGAAGACTATACCGGTACCTTAATCCCTCAAGTTCGGGAAGTCTGTCTCTTACGCTAATAAATAAATGAATAAATAAGAAAATGAATTAATGAATAAATAAGAAAATGAATTAATGAATAAATAAATAAAAATTGGTGGCAAAAAAAAAATTAACGTACAATGATGTCCTCGTACTGGCAGGGTTCATCCTCTTTGCATGCTGTGTATATAACTTCAACATTGATTCCTCAAGTAATATGTAAGCTAATTATTGACGTACTGTATGCTGGAATAAAGTTTCGAGGAAGATTATGTAAGAAGCGTTCGTAGTTGAAAGTATGAGTGAAGGAAAGACAAACACATTATTTTATTCCATTTTTTATTATATAGGCTACACAAAAAAGTTTCATTAAGTTGATGAAAATTTGCATTGCTGTAGACTAAATAAAATAAGAGGAATTGCCATCATACTGAATGAGTAAGTATTCTTGCTGTTTCAGGATAATTTAATACAGCTCAGGATTGAATTTTCGAGTTGAAGGATTTAGACACATCCTTCATTAACCTACTCACTTCTAAAGGTCCATTTTAAGTTGAATAATTTTGTGTGGCGGTAGCAGAAACAAAATGTGAAATAAGTCGTCGTCCTCAAGGTGAGTAATGAGAGATATATTGTTACTGATGCACGACTTAGAGAACAGTATCATAAAATTCATTGCATTGTGCTTCATAATATTTAGCAAGACAAAGTAACCATATTTTTGATACTCCACAGTTGCAGTCAGTAATTCCTTTACAACGTCTTGAAATTGTTTTAAAGCCCACTGAGATATTACTAAACTAACCAGTATGTTCATTCGGGTTGGAAGGACCCAAATATCTCT
The DNA here is from genome assembly GCF_032717465.1 of Coenobita brevimanus. NCBI lineage: Eukaryota > Metazoa > Arthropoda > Malacostraca > Decapoda > Coenobitidae > Coenobita > Coenobita brevimanus. Next base: position 43,364,257 of record NC_137003.1, on the reverse strand, counting down.
CATAATTAGCTTGGATCCCCAGACATATGCGAATGACAGCAAAAATACAGTCGAATATTAAAGACCGCTCTCCTCTCCTGCTTCATTCTCGTTGCTGGCTTTGAAGAAGACATGATGAACAAAGGTACATACAACCACCCGCAGATGAATGATGGTATGATTGAAATGAATGATGATATGCTCCTCAATCCACTACATCAGATTTAGCGTCTATGATTCCAACGGTGAAAGAGAGACAAGAGAGGCGAACGAGCTTTAGTGTCTTATTGTACAGCTGAGGACAATATTATCTCACCACTTCTTAGGCGAACAGATATGAAAACTCCCACACAATATTCTGAAAACTGCGGTTAGGTTTCGAAGGTACCATCAATACGAGTAGATTTCGAAATTCATTGTTCACTGTTTCTTTATTTATCATAAGGAAATTACTCAATATTAATGTCCCAGTAGTATAAGAATACTATTCCGTGTTTCTGTTACAAAACCTGGCTACCTCTGCAGGAATAAATCTGAATATCTTACACCTCAGGTCAAGAAATAAAGACATTTCAGTTCTAAAAATTATAAAGATTTCTACTTCATTATTAGCCCTGTGAACAACCTGCTTAGTTTAAGCAGTTGTAAATGTGGAGGTTGGTCTTACTTCGTATCTTTATTTTGCATGACATTACTTAGCATGAAACCAGCTTTATGACAACAGCTTTATGACATTAGATATTGTAGATTTACTGTCACGAGGAGGCGTACTTTACAGGACGGAAAAAAAAAATCACCACGTACTATAGATGTTGTGTGTGAGGCAGTTCAAACACATCTCGGTGAAATGGTTACATTGCAGAAATAACAAAGAAAATTCACAGCCATTTTTAGTTTTCCCTCACGGTGAGAGAGAGTTGTGTTTGTATATGTCCGGGGGGTTGGGCTGGGCGGTGTCTGTGCGGTGGGGAAGTCAAGGCGACACATTATTTCAGCTATATAAGCCTCCACCTTGCCCCTCACCGACACACCCTCGCACTCAACATGGTAAGACCAGCAGTAGCTCTCGGCCTCCTGTATTGTGCTAGTTTTGTTTTAACTTTAAAGAAATTCCTTAAAATTCTGGGCTTAACCATTACAAGGAAATTTCTCATGAGTATTAAGAAAAATTAGCCTTGAAATATTGGTTTATGAAATAGTCATGATAAATTATTGATAATTTTGGCAACTCCCACTCCCTAACCCTTTATAGAGGGTAAGGAAGTCTCGATCCCTCCTCCTACCTCTTTTGCCACAAATAGTCTCGTACCGCCCATGGCACAGAAAAGCGATATCGTTCAGTCGTAAAATAAAAACATCAAATTAATTTTTGTTGAATGAGCCTGAAACTTTGTCCGAATACGAATTTTGAATTATGCCTTTACCTCACACAGCTCGCATACGCCATGGTTAATATTCTTGTTACAAAGCTATAAAACAGCTAGAGGGGCACTCAGTGTAGGTCATCTCTCCGACAAGGGCAACGTAATTTCCAAACCACTCTTCATAATGGATTAGGTTTTCTCATCATTGATTAGGGTTTCACAAAAAAATGTTTTCCGGATCCAGAATCTGCAATACGATTGGGATCTGTCCCAAAGTTTATCGATTGTTCCCTGAGACACGGGTATCAACCCGTCAAATTTGTCCAGATCTCTCTTTTAGTTTTTGAGTAATCCTGCTAACAGACAAACAAACAGGGGTGAAAGCATATTCACCTTGTCGGAGAGAAAAATAGATATACTCGTTTTACCTAAACTTGACCCAGATTATCGTCCTTTTGCAGCTTGTTTCGAGTAGGCTAATAACAGAAATTTCTCTTTCATCAAGCATTCATAGTATATTTAAGCCTCTTTAATAGATTTCATTCTGCCCTGTGTACTTCCTCACCACTTGCTTCTCCGCTAACTCCACATGCACTTGTCAACCAACTCATCTCCTTCAGTAGTAAATTCTGTCCCCGCATTTTTCCTCTCTCTCTCTCTCTCTCTCTCTCTCTCTCTCTCTCTCTCTCTCTCTCTCATAAAACATATTTGGCACCAGTTTTCCGTTTTATCTAATCTCAGGCCCTTTTTTTTTTTGTGTGTGTGTGTGGGGGGGTATATTTGTATTCTCTCACATTCTACTGAAGGAAGCAGTGTCATTTGTTTCTAACATATTATGCTGGAGTCTAGACACTGACACTGTAAGAATGTCTGGGCAGTGCTGAGAGTTATGGAGAGTTAGTGTGAATGTGTCTGTACACCATGGTTTCTGTTCTGCCTGGCCTGAGTTAAAAGAAGCATATTTTCTCTGATTATACATCCGATCGAGTGTTGACATTGAAAGTGTTGTTACAGAAGCTGACCCTGTGTGTGGCCGGACTGACTCTGGCCTCTCTGGCCATGGCTGAACACCTTCCAAGCTACTCTGCTCCTTCCCTTGGCGGTGGCGGCTTTGGAGGTTTTGGTGGCGGTGGCGGCCTTGGAGGTTTTGGTGGCGGCGGCGGCTTTAAAGGTTCTGGTGGCGGCGGATTTGGCGGCGGCGGATTTGGCGGCGGCGCCGGCGGCTTTAAAGGTTCTGGTGGCGGTGGATTTGGCGGTGGAGCTGGCGGCTTTAAAGGATCTGGTGGCGGCGGCGGATTTGGCGGTGGCGCCGGTGGCGGCTATGGTGGGTATGGTGGCGGCGTCCCAGCGACTGGATACAGTGTTTTCAACCTGGGCCGCCTTGATGGCTATGGTGGCGGCCGTGGTGGTGGTGGCTCCGGATTTGGTGGTGGCTCCGGATTTGGTGGTGGCGGATATGGTGCCATCGGCCGTTAATGAGTTTATTCCTCCTTCCTGCAGTCTCCTCCTAGAGTTCCCGAATACAGTACTGATAGAGACTCATAGCTAACACCATACCATCCCACTCAGCCATCCTTCCAGCCTGTCACTGCTCCCTTTCTTCTGCAGTCCCACTGAGCGGAGGCCAAACTTACCTTCACCGTTCACTCTCTTCTGCAGCCTCAAAGAACGGAGTTTATCTTCAGCGTTCACTTACCTCTGCGACATCAGAAAGCGGAATCGAACCAAATTGCCTTCGCTGCCTCGTAACTTTTGGAACTTAACACAAAGAATCTGACCAAACATATCTTCGCTACCAATTATTTTCTACAACTAGAAAGAATGGAGCCTAACCAGAGCTACCTTGATAGATCTCTTACTTTTCTTTTATTTGTGATGTCACCCTGTTAATTTATTAGCCATTAAAAAGCAAGAAAATGCTCTATGTGTGTTATTATCTTCCTTTTCATGATCGAGACAGCTCTAGTACTCTGTTTCAGGTAATGCTAGGCCATTTTGTGTAGCCGAGTGATATGCCTGGGAGTGTTAGTAGTGTCACCACAAATCCTCTAATGGTAGGGATAACCTTGGTATTGTAGTTCAGCGAACGCCAGGTGGTTTTAGTTATCTGAAAGTGGGCCACTAGAGCCTAAACGTTAATATTCCGTTTGTCATATGATCTCAAAAGCTCTTACGTGAGTCGGCCTATCTCAAAAGCTATTACGTGAATCGGCCGTTTTAGTCGTCCTTAGTGCTCTCTCTCATATCACCTGCCTTGTCACTGAAAAGAACAGAAGAGAAATGCACAGAAGTGAAGGGTATAAAATTGAATAGACTAGACACCACAAGGTTGTAGACAAGAGGAAACTCAGTATATTAGGTGTAGAAATCGGTTTCACGACTCCTTATTTTGTCATTCTTATATTTTTTCATCAATAAACGGTGCTGAAGAGATATCCCTTCACGTGGTAACCCTCTTATAATTTGGCGGTTCTGTTGGTCGGTAATACAAAAGTCCCTCAACTGCACCCCTGTCCCACAAGAGGAGGATGGTGGACTCCAGTAAAAGGACAACTTCATCCTGTAGTCCACCTGGTTCACGTTCAGATTAGTTTGGGGCCACATCAGCAACGGACATCATTAACTTATCCGTGAACAAAATAAGCTTTACGGTATGTGGTTAGTTGTGTTATTCCACTTTTACTGGGTATGCTGTTTGATAGTTCTTCTACTTTTTTGTCAGTCCCGTAGATGAGAATCAAGTTTTTGATGATGATCATGGCAGAGCTGTGTTAAAAGCATTCTGATTTTGTCTCATGGCCTATTATACTGTATAATATACTTCGACTTCAAGTATCATTCCTGAGAGGCAGTTGTAGCACTCAGACAAGCTTGTGAAATGTTAGTTGCAGGAGGGAGTGAAAAAGTTGCCTAGCCCTTTTCCAATTGTCTCTCTTAGTCCCTGTGATCATTTTCCTCCATCAAATAATTAGGTTGCAGTCATGATTTTTTTTTTTACTTAAGCGCGGAAGCAGACGGAAGTATGCGATAAGAGACATGAGCTTCCCTTTGTAATTTAAGAATATGGCCAAATACCGTTCGTGTCACCTGAACAGCTACACATTTAATATTCTGCAGGTAACTACTAGGATATTACTTCAAGTGCAGGTTATTCTTCACTCGCCCTTGTTACAATACGAAATGTTGGTCTTGTAACCGTTTATGATTTATTGCAATTATCAATGCATCAAACCCTAATTTTCGAAGGTTAGTTGTTAGACCTCTTCTAGGGTGCTTATACGGGGTCTGTATAAGATACCTGAAGTAAGACATTATGGATGACATAAGTCATCTTTATCGGCTATCATCCTTACAAACCAGTCCCACTTTAGCTTCGCGAGGCATGGCATATCCCAACAAACTGGATCGATGAGGTCCTAATGTAGATCAACTTTGCAGTTTTTATGGTAATGATAAGATTGATCACAGTGACGAACTTAGCAAATAGGCACAGCAAATTCACTAAAGTTTATGCATAGTCTTGATAACGGAAGCTAGGGTCAGATATGAATGTTCCGTATTAAGTGTCTGATATGACTGTTAAGCATCATTCTTACCCTTTTCCCATGTCAAGATACCAGTCATTCTCAAAATCACACACATCTACATTCGATTCATTACTATATTTAGTTCTGTTAGAAAATTTATATCAGGGCCTGCTGACGGGAATTTAAAAATATATAACTGTTAGTGCTGTTGAATCAGTCTGTATAAAGCAGACTAAGCTCTGAATTTCCCATTTTGTCTCCTCAACCCCCCCTCCCTCAAACACATGTCTCCCTGCACCAACCACTACCACGGTAATGACCAGAACTGCATTCTTGCCTCATCCCTGACATGGCCACAGCGCAATGTTATTATACAGCTGAAAGTTGTCGTGTAGTTACGTTGAAGTTTGATAAACGTAATATTTGACTATAATATCTGAAGAAAGCCACAGTACTGAGGGGTGGGGTGATCTTTCCAACTACGGATGCTTCGGTGTTGCCCTTATACACAAATATCTAAGAAGTCTTAACCTGTCGACTACAAGAGGGTCAGTAAAGTAACTAATCAATTTTTGTTAAGTCTTAATCTTACCTTAGAAAACGACGTACAAACATCGAATTTACAGTCACGGTCCCATCAGTACTGTTTGATCTTACACATCCTTTTACTAATTGGTGACAAATTGCTGAAATGAAAGCCAACATGTTAACCTGTCTAGCTGTCTGTCAATCTGTCTGTCTACCTATCTGTCTATCTATCTGTCTGTCTGTCTGTAGCTAGGGAACTATACCCTATTTGATTTACCTGTGCAGCTGAGATGTATGGGGCGAGTAGGGTGTGTTTGAATCGCGGCTGCTGCTTGGCCGCCGATGCTGTTAATCTACGCCTCTTATTTTTTTTTTAACACATACATGTTTATATTTTTAAATTGCCATCAATACAAGCAGCCAGTTTAAATATGGAATAATTTCCGAAGCTAAAGAGGTCAAAATTAGCTTTAAAAGTTTACTGTTATCAAAGAAAATTAAACATAATAAAGTTTTATAAATCGATGAATGACTTTTGAAGTAAATTATCCACCCACGGTGTACTTCCACGTCAGCATGTTGCACTGCATCCACCCACGGTGTACACCTACGTCCACGTGTTGCACTATAATATCCATCCACCGCGTACACCCACGTCCGCAACTCCGCATGTTGCACTACAGTACATGCCTGCATTTACTTCAGTGACATCATCAGAGGCCAATCAGCAGTCGCGAAACAAACACCCCCTACTTGCCCCATACATCTTAGGTGCACAGGTCAATCAAATAGACCATAGTTGTTTGTTTTCCGACGTCACAGCTTGATCCTCTCTAGGTCGCCTCTTCTCTAGTATTTTATCCCAGGTCGGGAAGGCAGCAGGTGTATCTGGGTTGACTGCTGAAATGTTGAAAGCCTCAGGAGATACAGGAGTGGGGTTAGTCACTGACTTGATAAATGCGAATATATATGAATGTGTTGTCCCACTTGATTGGCTGAAGAATGTAATTGTAAATGTGTACAGTGGGGGGGGAAGGATGATGCCCTGTAAAGAAGAAAATATGGAGGCATAAAGCTTTTAGACTAGATAATGAAGGTAATGGACAGAGTTCTAGAAGATATGGTTAGAAAAAGAGTGAATATTGCTGGGATGAAGTTTGGGTTTATGCCTGGCAAAGGGACCACAATTGCCTTATTCATTGTTCGACAGCTTCAGGAAATATAAGAAAGAAAAGGGAACTGTACTTTGTTTTTGTTGATTTGGAGAAGGCTTTTAATAGAGTCCCTAGAGAGGTGGTGAAGTGGGCAATGAGAAAGCCTGGGATCGAGGAGTGGCTGGTTAGTGTCGTTATGGTCATATATGTGGGTGCTCGCACCCAGGTAAGAGTGAATGAAGATTTGAGTGATGAGTTTTCCGTGAATGTTGGTGTGCACCAGGGGTTAATTTTGACCCCCTTGTTGTTTATCATGGTACTTGAAGCCCTTCACGTGACTTAAGAAATGGACTCCCGTGGGAAGTGTTGTATGCTGATGATTTGGTGTTCTTTGCAGATAATGAAAGGGAGGCGGAGAAAATACTTAGGAAGTGGAGAGATGATATGGGGCACAAGGGCTTAAGAGTAAATGCAGATAAAACAAAAGTGATGGAATCTAGGGATGGTGGAGGTACTGTCAAAGAAGAGGGAGAGTGGCCATGTACGATTTGCCACAAGGGCGTGGGAAGTAATTCCCTCTTGTACAGTGTTTGTGATAAGTGGGTGCATAAGAGATGTAGTTGTATTAGAGGTAGACTGCGAGATAACGCTGATTTCATGTGTGCGGTGTGTCGGGGAGAGCATGTGAAGATTGCTCGGCGTGAAAGGACTGAGTTTGCTGGTGAATGTGTGGAAGAGTTTTGTTATTTGGGAGACATGTTATGTGCTGGAGGTGGGGCTGGAGCTAGCTCTGTAACTAGAGTGAAGAGTGGTTGTAATAAGTTCAGGGAGCTGTTGTCTCTCCTGACATAGAGAGGGCTCTCCCTCCGTGCTGAGGGATCTTTGTATTCGGGATGTGTTAAGAGTGTAATGCTGTATGGTAGTGAGGCCTGGGCAGTGAAGGAAGAGGATATTTGTAGGCTCAAACGTACTGAAATGGCAATGATTAGGTAGATGTGTAGTGCGTCCCTGAATGCGAGGCCTTCGGGGACAAGTTCACGATGGAAGAGTTGAGGGGTAGGATGTGACTGGAGTGTAATGGTACTGTGATGAGGAGAGGTAGATTAAGATGGTTTGGGCATGTGGAGAGGATGGGAGATGATAATTGGGTGCAGAAAGTGAGAAGTGTTAATGTTAGGGATAGGGTTGCGAGAGGAGGACCGAAAAAGACCTGGGACAAGGTCATTCAGTGTGACCTCAGGGATAAGGGACTGAATAGGGAAATCGCCAGAGACTGAGCAGCATGGAGAGCCGCCATCAGGTGACCAATGCCGACGCATGCAAGCATGTTGGAGCTTTCAAAAACGAAAACAAGAACGAAAACTACCATTTTGTTCAGCTGAGAGTGAGTCATAAATGTCTGTGAGAGTACAATATTATAAAACTACTGGATTAAAAAGTAAAGTATTAATACCGTCCACAGCTGTACCTTTAGGAGTCCGAGAGTAACGGTGTCAATCATGAATGGTGATAATTCTGTGTGTGCAAATGACCATTCAGAAACACAGCTAAATGATTTATGTAACCAAGAGGACAAATTTGGTTCATGAGTTAGCTTAGTTCTCAAATGTCTGCTCAACGTGGGAGTGTTTTCAGTGCATGTCTTGATGAACACTGAGGTGCACACATCATAAAACAGACTACGTTCATTGAGAGATAATTTTTTCAATTTTGTCAATTTTGGTGGCAATTGACCTAGTAGTCGGACGTGATTTGGGTTACACACACACACACACACACACACACACACACACACACACACACACACACACACACACACACACACACACACACACACACACACACACACACACACACACACACACACACACACACACACACACACACACACACACACACACACACACATGTACACTCATACGCACGCGCATGCAAAGGAGAGAGAGAGAGAGAGAGAGAGAGAGAGAGAGAGAGAATGTGTGACTGCGAAAGAAAAAGATAAAGATGGGGAAACCTGACCGTACAATGTGGCTCAATTTTGAACATACAGTATGCAGCCCAACTCTATAATTATTTTTTTCACATTCCCCATCTCGTTATCTCGATTGAAAACTGTCACCCCCCCCTTTCTCTCTCTCTCTCTCTCTCTCTCTCTCTCTCTCTCTCTCTCTCTCTCTCTCTCACACACACACACACACACACACACACTCACACACTCGAGGGGGTTTAAAGTGGGCGTTGTCTGTGTGGTGGGGAAGTCAAGGCGACACATTCAGCCTACTATAAAAGCCTCCACCTGATCTCTCGCCAGCAGACCTTCAAACTCTCACACTCAACATGGTAAGACTGGTGGAGGCTTGGTGATATTAGAGGAGAGTAAAGAGATAGGCAAATAGATAGTCTGATAGATAGATAGATAGTATGTGTGTTACATTAGTATGTAGATAAAAAAAATAGAATAAGAGACATGTGCATATAAACAGAAATAGTCAGTCAGATCCACAGGTAGATAGGCAGATAAACATGTAGATAGACAGATATGAAGACAGAAGTATATTGGCAGACAGACTGAAACATAGACAGACAGGCAGATATGTTGGTAGATAGAAATGCAGACAAAATTCGGTCATCTTACCTGATCCGTTGTTGGTCTGTGCCATGGCCGAGTGCTGACGAAGGCGGTGTTGTTGCAGAAGCTGACTCTGTGCGTGACCCTCCTGGCTTTGGCCTCCCTGGTCCTGGCTGAAGGCCCGGTCTATTCCCCTCCTCCCTATGGAGGCGGATATGGCGGGGGTTCCACTGGCGGCGGACTTGGAGGGGGTTCCATTGGTGGCGGATATGGTGGCTACGGAGGTGGCTCAGGTGGAGGCTATGGCGGCTACGGAGGTGGTGCATCGGGGACAGGCTACAATACCTTTAACCTCCTCTTCAACACTGACTATGGTGGCTCCCGTGGCTCTGGCTCTGGCTATGGCTATGGCCGCAAGTAAATACAGATATTCCTACAAGCCTCCCCACAGTCCAGCATTCCCAAAGCCTTCACCATCTTTCACTGCCGTCTACTCTCTTCACCTACACCTGCTGTGGGACCGCTTCTACAGTAACTTCTTATTTTTTAAGATGTTTACCAACGAACCTTCACTCCGTTTCGTTTGCACAGTCACTTCTGGCGGTGTTGTTGGTGAGAACGACATCCATGAACATGAGCATTATAGAAAGCCAGCTAAATGACGACTGTGAAACTGAGAATGTTGTTTTGGTTTTCTCCGAACCTTGCTGGGAATGATTTTTGGTTAGGACACGTACGAAATGACCGGAGGCGGCCTCCAAACACCACCCTCCGCTCACTCTACCCTCACCCCTTCCACGCACACCTTTAATCCCTTCACCGTCCTTTCTTCCTCATGTCCTTTATCCTAACCCTCCCATAATTTCTCTCTATCCACAGTATAAGCTTTGACCCCACTATTTATTTAATCCTATTTGGGGTTTAGTTTTTCCTTGATAAAAATAAAGCCAATTACAACAGTTGCCTTGTATGTTTTAGTTATCCTTTTTATATTTTTTCTCTGATCTCTTCTATACTTCCTCCATAACTTTGTTAGTTTGTCCCGTCATTTCCCCTCTTGGTTCTGCAAAATTTTCCTTCTACACACCTCCATTTTCCCTCATTGTCTCCTTACAGCTCTCCTTCAGATCCCCCTTCTAGATCCTCTTCCATCTCTCCTCAAAGTCCCCCTTCATAATTCTACGGTTTCCCCTCCATCGACCATCTAGTCCCCTCCTCTTCCACACTAGATCCCTCTTCATATCCCCTTCTGTGTGATCCTTCTACTCCTCTCATCCTTCCCTGTAGAGCTCCTCCTGTTCCCCTCTTCATGTTCGCTTTTGTCCCACTCCATGTCAACACTGTTTCCATGTACCTTTTATGTCGTAGCCCTTTTTCCCTCTGTGTCCCCTTCTACGACTTCTTTCTGTCCTACTCCATGTCCTCTATGCCCCCTCCATGACTCTTCCGTGTCCCACTGCATGTCCTCTATGTCCCACTCCATATCTCCCCTATAGCCCTCTGTGTCCTACTCCATACCTCACTCTATGTCTCCCTCCATGACACATCTGTCCCAATCTAAATTTCTTTCAGGTCCCTCTCCTTGTCCTTTATAGGTCTTCCTTCATGTTCCCTCAATGTCTTCCTCAGTTTTATTTTTTTTTGTTCTAATTCACATTACCTCTAAACTTACAAAAGATGTGTATGTACAGAATCATCCTTATCGTCGTCATTCATATCATAATTTCTTTCATTATCACCCTAATAATTTTGTGTAACTTGACGTTCCTTTTAGTGTCTCCTACACGCCAGAAGTTTTCTTTCTTTATACTCCTCGCAGAATTTCCTTTTTTTCATTTGTTCGTGTCTGATTTTCCATTGTCTAATCAAATCATTAGGGAAATGAAATATTGAAGTACAAAAATATCAGTGAAAGTGTTAAGGCTTAACGTGTATCTTGCTTTCTATCTTTCACGGCATCTCTTTTGTCATAGGTCCCTCTTCCCATCTTCACGTGCAACGTCTCTGTTTGTCTCCTCTGGAATTCGCAGCTTGATACCTGACGATGCTACTCCACATAGCCTAAAGGCAAAATGTAAATCTTTAACCATGCCGCGTAGAACTCCGGACGCGAAAATACCGTTCTTTCCCTCCCCCTTTCCCTAGAATACTTTGCCAAATAATCTTGACAGTATTCCTGTTTAATATCCAATATTCACGTATGCTGTCCTGTTCACTTTTGATATTACATTACGCCTGCTACCAGGTTGCACACATATATAACATAACAGTACATTACTCAGACAATACCTGGCTATTATATGACAAGTACTTTGAATATCAGGTTGGCCCGTTCTCGATGTGGAGTTGCTCCGAAACACATCTCTTCTTTTATGACGAGGAGCTATTGTTGGTTGTGCATATAAGAACACGAAATGTACGTACTCTGATAGTAGCTGGACCAGGTTTTAAAAATCATGCAAAACCTAATAGACTTTCTATAAGAGAATTTCTAAGTTTTAAGTGTGATTCTTCAAAAGGACTTCATTATATCCCTACGCCCCTGTTTACAAACGCTCACAGATTCGGCGTTATATCCTGCTGCTTTTGTTCATCTGTTATTGTTTTTCCTGCATCCTGTTGCCTAAATTCAAGTTTTGTGGCATTTGCAACAGTCAATACTACTACTTACACAGCTTAGGACTGGCCTAGACCAGTATTGGGGCAGCTGTTATCTACAGAATGCAAGAGTATTACTCAGTACACCAAAACTGCACTATGCACAGAAATAGCTTCGGTAAAATGATAACATTCATGTACTGTAAAATAATATACCTAAAATCTTAGCACAGTGTACAGTGAATCTAACTGCAAGCTCCTTCCTTCCTTCTCTAATCGTATATCGTCATCAGTATTTACAATTAATTATCTATAATTAACCCTGTAAATTAAATTGCCAAAGACCAACTGATAACAGCATTATCCGGGAAACACTCCGACTGTCGGTCGAAGGAGAAAGTTACGGTAGTGAGTCATGTGCTCTTGTGAATACCTGGCTCCCTATTCACAGCTGGTGACCTGGATGTAACTAGCGTTTTCTAGAAGATTAGTACTTCTCACCCTCCCTCGATTATCCTTTCTAGGTCTCCAGCTCTCTTATCTTTCTCATGTCCCTCTCTTGTCGTGCTTGATTCGTGGCATCTTTCAGTTGGTCTCGCCCTCTCCCCCTCCCTCCCACCGCACCGCCGGCTTTAACCTTGGTTGCTGCGAGAGAGGCAAACTCGAGCATCATTTTGGCTGAGAACAATGGCCCCTTGACGTCACGTTGGCGGACTTCCCCGGGGCCATGATGTCGCATAACTCGCACTTGATCGCTCCCTTGGTATCTTTTTAATCGCCTACAGTCCAGTGACGTTTTCTTTATTATTATTCCTGCTACCTCCAGACGACTTTGTGTGTGTGTGTGTGTGTGTGTGTGTGTGTGTGTGTGTGTGTGTGTGTGTGTGTGTGTGTGTGTGTGTGTGTGAGAGAGAGAGAGAGAGAGAGAGAGAGAGAGAGAGAGAGTGTGTGTGTGTGTGTGTGTGTGTGTGTGTGTGTGAGAGAGAGAGAGAGAGAGAGAGAGAGAGAGAGAGAGTGTGTGTGTGTGTGTGTGTGTGTGTGAGTGACTCCTTCGAAAAGCAGTACCAAGCGTTTATAGTTTTTGGCAGTAAAACTGGTGCCGCATACTTTGGATCACCCTTACCAAATTCTTTCTTCTCCAAACATGACTTTTTTCCTTAATTTACTCATACTACCTTCAAACGATTTTATTAAACGATAAGAGCCCCTCTGTATAGTAATGCATGGATTAATGAAGGCTATATCTGATCTTTCCTCTTCGAAATGTGTCTCATAAATAAAATTACCTGGAAGTAGCAAAGTAAGAGACCCAGATAGGGCAGGGATTAATAAAGGCCACGTCTATCTCATCCTGTTCCAAACGTCTCCCTAACTTAAATAAAATGGAAGATAGTAACAATTGTATATAAAATGCATCTTCCGACTGAAAGGGTTAAGCCTTGATGTCTCGTTTGCCGTCTGCCAAGGTCACTGTGTTGACGTGTAAACACGGTATGTTAATCACGTTTCTTACGACCTGACCTGCATATTGTCTACACGAGTCTGTAACTTTTAATTCTCTTGTAAGCGTATTTCTTATTCACTTTATTTTTCTAAGCTACTCTTTTGATGATTTCCAACTGTTTTCTTGACTTCATAAGTGTGCATTTTTTTTTTCTTTGTAGAGATGCGTACATTAACAACACAAAATTTAATGCAATGCGGTAACTTTATGAGGAAGTCGTAAATAATATTTTGCTTTATTTTCGATGTGTAAACTCTCAACAGATACTCACGTTTTGACTCTTTCTACATGATGCAATGCTAAGTACAAAATCAAGAGCTGGAAGCCTAATGGTCTCTTTCTTGAGATTAACCTTCAGGCTCATATTGCAGTCAATCTTCCTTGTTAAATAGAGGAAAATTCCTTTGTTATCCCTAGCCATATCACGGTTTCTTTAATATTTCATGGTTATCAGCGCCTACAGTATATTTAGATCTCTCTCTCTCTCTCTCTCTCTCTCTCTCTCTCTCTCTCTCTCTCTCTCTCTCTCTCTCTCTCTCTCTCTCGTACTGGGCGTGGTTGAGGTGAAGGAGGGTGCAACTGTGCTATCATCACGCAACAGTCAGTTCAGGATACAATCACTGCACTTGGCAATATGTCGCAACACCAATAGCAGTCTTACCTCTGTTTTCTCAGGTACTGAAACCAAGAGGAAAATCACTTTTTTTTTTTTTTTTGCCTCAGGTAGTTCATACTTTCCATGGAAAATAATAAAGGAAATTGATATGTTTCATATATTTTTAAACAACTTAACTGTGGTTCAAGATAATTCAGTTTATAATATCAATTTGTTCACATGAGATAATCTGAGATGTGGTGGATGTGATATGAAGAGGAGTAGATAATGATATGAGAGGTAGATTTTTCATCTTTTATTACATAAATTAAAAATGGTTGCTACAAAAATATACAGTGCTATATTTCTGAGCATGTAAGAAAAAAAGAAGAAGAAAATTTCAGTATGTTTTGCAACGTGGGCGCTTCACTTGACACAACACCCTTCAAACTGGACAGTCATTTTTCACACATCATACACTAGTAGCCAGCCAGAGCTCTTTCTGTCTCTTTAGTGTTCTGCGTTTATGTCATCATCGATATTGACATATGCAGGCCATTTATGACACAGATGCCTTACTTATTGAAGTACTGTAAATCTGCCTTTAATAATTACTTTGGCGGCTTTTCTAAATGGGTTATCTGTTGTCAAATGCTGATTAGAGATCAGAAGACACTCCTGCTGGCTACTCACTGTTTCACAGATCTGACCCCCACTATTGATACTACCACGTTTCAGTCTTGGCATACTTCGTTAACAGGACGCTCTCACTGGGTCTGATCTGTTTATCTTGTAATTTGCGTTTATATCCATCACATAAGCTATAGCTATATTAGGTAAACACAATCGAACTATTTTAAACTTTATCCCCAGTCTGTGGGAATAAATGTTTTGAAGCATGGCTGTCAAGTTTTCTTTTCTCATGATATGGGGAGAAACTAGCAGTGATATTCATTAAGGTAAGCATACACACACACACACACACACACACACACACACACACATCATTGCTGAACGAAAATTGCCATTATCTAATGGCAAGGGACATCACTTCGAATCCACACTTATCACACTAATAAATATTCGGCGCCATTCTCATTTTTTTTTCTCTCTTACTTGTTAATCTTATATCATTGTCTTCCACTTTTAAACTGATATAACAATGCCTGTTGACTTTTTATCTTCTTAATTACAATTTTCTGTTGTCCTCACTTGTTTTAATCAAATCATATGGCTTGTTATTGACGTTAATTGTCTACATGGTGACGTTTCCTTGCCATGCATTCACTCACATATTTATACTGTCTGTATGTTTGTAATGTATAGCTAATTTTCCGTTATATTTTTTAGGCCTTCTGGTTCACCTCATATTTTTAGTTGCATTATCACACTTACTTGTTGACTTACCCCTCCTTTTATTATTTCTTCAGAGGAGTAGCCTTGGTGGTCTTGTATTTTTCGTTGCCACAGCATTAAAAATATTGCATATTCTCCTCATTAACATCTGTCAATTCCATTTATTTCTTTTATTGGTTGGTGACAGAGTTCTGTGAATGGAATTTGGGTAAGTTGTGGCTGTAGATGAAGTAGACAGTGGCATCTGTGATTTTAGCAGATTTTGACCATTGACAATGCATGGTAATTGGTTCATAAAGTTGGTACCGGTATGCTGGTAGATGTAGTTGGTATTAGTAGCTGTAGGCAGTGCAGTTAGAGAGTGCACAGTTAGCGACGGTAGTAGATGTGACTTGGTTGATATAAATAGTGACTGTAGTAATAATTGGCCATGGTTGTCGCAGGTTTGTCTGACTGTATTTCACAATGTTGATGATATTTGTTAATGTACTTGTAATTATACGTAATGGATGTAATTACTGGATGAACTGTAGTTACTTCCCGTAAGTGATCACCCTCGAACCAGCAGCACCAATTCCAGCTGCTGCAGGACCTTTGACGGATCCACCGAAGGAGACACTGACTAATGATCTGCCTGTCCCTCTGGTCTTGCCTCCGGCAACCACCCCTAGGCGGTGTGGCCCCACGGCGCCGCCCTTAGCTCCTCCTACACTAACCACACCTCTCCCCCTACCCCTACCCCTGCCCCTGCCCACTGATACACGCCCTCCCACAGCTTTTGGAACTCCTCCATGCCCTCCAACAGCACCACCGAGACCTCCCGCACCTCCAACGAAGCCTCCGTGGCCTCCCTTGTCTGTTACGAGGCCTCCATGAATTATTGCGCCGCCACCTCTATGGCCTCCAATAATACCTCCCTTGCCCCCAGGATGGCCCACTACACCACCTCCATGACCTCCAATAATACCTCCCTTGCCCCCAGGATGGCCCACTACACCACCTCCATGACCTCCAGTAATACCTCCCTTGCCCCCAGGATGGCCCACTACACCACCTCCATGACCTCCAATAATAACTCCCTTGCCCCCAGGATGGCCCACTACACCACCTCTATGACCTCCAACAATACCTCCCTTGCCCCCAGGATGACCCACTGCACCACCTCCACGGCCTCCAACACTGGGTCCTGCCTTACCTCCGGCGTGGCCTCCTACTGCTCCGTGGCCTCCAAAGCTTCCATGTCCAAAACCAGGATCCCCTCCCGCACCGAAACCTCCAGGTACTCCAGGCTGACCTCCAAAGACTCCACCAACTGGTCCCTGGTATACATCCAAAGTGGCTCCTACAGGGCCTTTGAAACTAAGCCCTCCGTGGCCTCCAGACCCAGGACCACCAGCCTCATGGGATCCAACTACTTTGCCTCCAAGACCTGCAAACCCAGGGCCTCCAAATCCAGGGCCTCCGTGACCTCCGGCGAGACCTCCTTTTTCTCCAGATGGTCCACCGACTTTAACTCCTGGACCTCCAAATCCAGGACCACCGTGACCCCCAGCAAGACCTCCAACGGGACCTACTTTACCTCCAGAGGGTCCACCGACTTTGCCTCCAGGTCCTCCAAACCCAGGGCCTCCATGACCTCCGATGGAACCTCCGTGACCTCCGATGGGACCTCCATGACCTCCAATGGGAGCTACTTTACCTCCGGAGATGGCTGGTCCGGGACCGCCAAAAGCTGCTCCTCCATGCCCACCGTGGCCATCGAATTTCTGACCTCCGTGACCTCCTCCCACATGGCCTCCAACTACAGGGCCTTCGTGACCTCCAACATGACCTCCCTTCCCTCCTGCAACTGCACCTCCAAAAGCATGACCTCCAATGTCTGCCTTGCCTCCAGAGAAG
Source organism: Coenobita brevimanus (assembly GCF_032717465.1). NCBI lineage: Eukaryota > Metazoa > Arthropoda > Malacostraca > Decapoda > Coenobitidae > Coenobita > Coenobita brevimanus. The sequence continues at coordinate 43,347,184 of NC_137003.1, read as the reverse complement.
CCACCATGACCAAGACCTCCAAAACCGGAGCCTCCATGACCTCCAACGATAACTCCTGCACCCCCATGGCCTCCAAGGCCTCCAGCAAAGCCTCCATGACCTCCAGAAATACCTCCCTTACCTCCATCGAAACCTCCAGGACCTCCAACAAAACCTCCGTGACCGCCAGCACTACCTCCGTGACCTCCAATAAGTCCTACCTTGCCTCCACCAAAGCCTCCGGGACCTCCAACAAAGCCACCGTGACCGCCAGCACTACCACCATGACCTCCAGCAAGTCCTACCTTGCCTCCACCAAAGCCTCCGGGACCTCCAGCACCTATATGACCTTCTTTACCTCCATCAAAATCTCCATCAAAATCTCCATCACCTCCATGACCTCCAACTATTCCTGCTTTACCTCCATCAAAGCCTCCATGACCTACAGCAAAACCTCCATGACCTCCAACTATTCCTGCTTTACCTCCATCAAAGCCTCCAGGACCTCCAGCAAAGCCTCCAGGACCTCCAGCAAAGCCTCCAGGTCCTCCAGCAAAGCCTCCAGGACCTCCAGCAAAGCCTCCAGGTCCTCCAGCAAAGCCTCCAGGACCTCCAACTGTTCCTGCTTTACCTCCATCAAAACCTCTAGGACCTCCAACAAAGCCTCCAGGACCTCCAACAAAGCCTCCAGGACCTCCAGCAAAGCCTCCGTGACCTCCAACGATGCCTCCTTTTCCTCCGCCTACAGCACCACCGTGACCTCCAAAGGCACCTCCTCCAGCGTGACCTCCAGCGATGGCCTCCTTACCTCCTGCATGGCCAACACCTCCGTGGCCTCCAGACACAGCTAACGTTCCTCCTTTGACATCTTTGTCTATATCGACATCCCCATTACCTCCAACACCTCCGTGGCCTCCCGCGGGATCGACAAAGATTTCATTATCCCCAGCTTGTCCTCCAGGAAAACCTCCGGGGCCTCCTGGATGACCTCCAGGGAAACCTCCAGGGTGACCTCCAGGGAAACCTCCTGGGTGACCTCCAGGGAAACCTCCAGGGTGACCTCCAGGGAAACTGCCTGGATGACCTCCAGGGAAACCTCCAGGGTGACCTCCAGGGAATCCTCCGGGACCTCCAGGGTGACCTACAAAGCCTACATTACCTTCTGGGTGACCTCCGGCAAATCCACCCGGGCCTCCAGCAAAGCCTCCATGACCTCCAAGCTGGCCTCCAGAGAAGCCTCCTGGGTGGCCTCCGACAAAACCTCCATGAGAACCTCCAGGAAAGCCTCCAGGACCTCCAGAGTGGCCTTCAGCAAATGCATGGCCTCCAGGGAATCCTCCATGGCCTCCTTGCAGATCCCCAACAAAGGCTCCATGACCTCCGGGATGACCTCCGACAATGGCCGCGTGTCCTCCTCCTACGTGGCCTCCATCAGCACTCCCCTTACCCCCAAGATCTCCAACCACGGCACCTCCATGGCCTCCTCCAACACCTCTCGTCGCTGCATGACCTCCAAGAGCTCCTCCGTGGCCTCCAACAGCTCCTTTACCTACGGGGCCTGCAAGTTTGTCGTTTGCAGGCTTTTTCTGGGCCACCGCTATGGAGGCGAGGACGCTGAGACACACACACACTTGCAGCCTCTGCGGAGGGGAAGGGGTGAGAATGAAAAGCAGACCAAAACTTGCTACAGAGAGAGAGAGACAGAGAGAGACAGACAGAGACAGAGACAGAGAGAGAGACTGCTGAACAAATCAAGCAATAAACCACTAAAGGAGGCAGAAATATTAATTATTATTATATTCCTGCTTCCCCTCTGAACTATTACTTGTCCCACTAGACGATACTTTTACCTCTGCCAATGAAGATGGAGGAGATAATGTATTCACCCCCGTTTGTGTTTGCTTATTTGTTTGTTTTTCCACAAGATACATAAAAAGTTATTGGTAGATTTCAGTGATATTTTGTGGATATGTGAATCATGACCCGAGGATGAGATGATTAGTTTTTAATGGTGATCAGAGTTGTCTGGTATAGGCGTTGGCGGAGGTATGCGCTTTCTGGGTGTTTAACTTATTCTGCTTGTTTTTAACAACCTCTTCATCTGAAATATAAGAACTCCCTACAATAATCCTTTGGCGATAGCAAAAACCTTGACAACTCTATATTTGCCACCAACAGACAGTTTTATTCCTTCTACCGCCAGTCGACTTGTTCCCGATACCACAAACAATATTTGTCTGGTTCATGCCAAACTGTTTATTTATTTATTTATTTATTTATTAGCTTAGAAGTTGTCTCTAGTCGTCTATGGGTTAATCTTTGAAAATGCACTAACAATCTTTGACGAAGGCGGTACCACGAAAATAGCATGACATTGTCTTTGAAAGCTCATTTTTGATCCTCGGTTCCTGTTACAACTTTCTAATGCTTAATCACAATATTCTAACTGTGTCATTTACTTTCACATTTCATTTCCTCAAAGCAATGTTCCGTATAGTAGCGACAATGTGTCAGAGAATATTGTTATGCACAGACACACACACACGCACACACACATACTAGTATATATATATATATATATATATATATGTGTGTGTGTGTGTGTGTGTGTGTGTGTGTGTGTGTGTGTATGTATGTATGTATGTATATTTGTCTGTACATCTATCTTCCAATCTATCTATCTTTCTATTTATAAGCTATTGCGAACATGGATGATATTCAGGAGAATGTGAGGTGGAAAAACAACTGATTTAGCAATGAAAGTGCACGCTTGAGCAACTTCAGAGATATTGAAAGCCCTAGTTTTTCATAGTGGACGATGACATGCAACAAATTGCCAGAGTTGAGCAAGATGAGCCATATAATAAGCGAATAGGTCAATATGAAAGAAAAAAAAAAAAGGAAACGATAAGTTCATTAGTTATGTTAAACCCCTTTCAGTAAGAATAGAGACGCTGAAGTGCTAGTACGCTGGACGAGCAGTACAGATAAGTCACGGAATGTAATAAATTGAAAATTAGAAATGAGATGAGAGGCTTCTGATAAACACAGCAAATCACGACAAGCAAGCAAGCATCTGGAAAGAACGATTAGTATTCAGTGTTTTTCTTCATGTCCTATAGTAAATTGAGGATCAGAAGCCAAGAAACTTAAAATTTTTTTTCAATATAATTTGACAGTGGTCGGTCAAGAGTGGGCATGATATTGTTATGTATCAAGTAGAGGAACAGGACGAGGACCTTATAGATAAGGAACGAATAAAAATAGAAGGCATAATAATCACATCTGGACAATATACAAAAGCCAAAACTAATATAGCAAGTGGACAAGTGACATATGAGAGTAGAAACCCAAGTGTGGAGCGAGGGGAAGAGATAGTCATGGAACAATTTGGATATATTACAGTATCATTAAATGTGCTGAGCTGACACCAGTAGGCCGAGGTGAGAGAGATTGGATGACGCTTGTGTCCTGGAATGTAGTAACACATGGTACTGACGATGATATGCTGCTGTTGCTGCTGCTGCTGCTGCTGCTGCTGCTGCAGATGATGATGATGATGATGATGGCATTGTTGCAACAATTCTACAACACATGTATATAGCACTTCTGTGTTAGCATATCCATATAACACATACAATATATCAGTCCACTCACACTATATATATATATATATATATATATATATATATATATATATATATATATCCCTGTATCCCTCTCACCAGCACATAAATATAAATTCAGCAGACCTTTATTCGATGATCCAGCCAGAGTGAACATTCATTCTCTCTCTCTCTCTCTCTCTCTCTCTCTCTCTCTCTCTCTCTCTCTCTCTCTCTCTCTCAAGTGAAATTAACAATTGATCATTAAATCATGGTGACAGGAGGAAGACAGTCAATGGTTCAGGTACTGTAAGAAAGAAATTGTTCCACCTCTGGTTCCAGATGATGTGTGTGTGTGTGTGTGTGTGTGTGTGTGTGTGTGTGTGTGTGTGTTTTATAGTCATCCTCAAAATGAATTTCTTGATCCACCACATTCTTCCACTGATTATTTCCGTCTGTTTTTCGGAGCAGCTGGTCCGTGGAGTCAAAATAATTTACGTCCTTGAGAAAAATAATTGCAGGTTTATTGAAAATTATGAAACTCGTAAAAAATAAACGGAACAATAACAATAAAATCAGTAAAGGAACATCAGGAGCAAAAACATATTGGATATTGGGTATTGATGGTTACCGTAATTGTCATGATAACAGATGTGAATATTGTGCTGTCATAAGGTGTAATGTCAGTTAATATCAGCTGTTGTCACTGTAAATAAAACTCAAGGGACAAAACAGCATTACGTGCAGTCAACAACGAAAGTCCTGACGCCTCCCTTTACTTTCTTTTTGTAGATATAAAAAGCTATCGTAGTTAGTTCGAAGCAACAAAACTTATGATAATGATCTGTGGCCTAATAAGATAATGAGAGTCAATTGCTGTTGACTTACGAGGCTTTTTGAGTAAAGTGAGTGGAGGGAAAAGTAAGGATTACAAGACTTATGCTGCTGACTGTACCCACTAAATAAATATTCGTTACCCCTGGGAGCAGTGAACTCTGAAATTATATGTAAAAGTGAAACCGTGTTCATTTGGTACTGGCAGTAGTTCAGAATCCTTGGTCACTATGTCATATTGTATTACACCACAAGGGTAACAATTTTATTTATATATTTATTTATTTATTTTTTGTGGGTGTGCAGAGCTTAATAAACTAGAATTTGTTAATGGCTGTACCTTACAACAATATAACTTCATTAACTACGAAAATCACGTGCTTCAAATTCATTACTACCCCACTACTTCTCAGAGCTGCAGCGTGTGGGATTTTGCCAGAAAAGTATTCACTGTAACGCCTTTTGCCTACTGGCTAATAGTCGTGAAGTGCTGAAGTTAATAGTAAGGGTTCCTCTTTAATTTTCAAGAGTACCCCTCGTCGTCCCGTATGTAAGACTTGGGCAAACTAGGGTTGATGTTAATATCTTTCACCAAACTTAATTATAATGAATATGAACTTTGAAAAATCGACATTAGCGAACGTAATAACGCAACGAGAGTGGTATGTGATTTGTTAGGAGAGAGAGAGAGAGAGAGAGAGAGAGAGAGAGAAAGAGAGAGAGAGAGAGAGAGAGAGAGAGAGAGAGAGAGAGAATCTGTGCTATACTACAACGCAAGAATTAAGAAGCTTATGAACAAGTGGAACACAATTCGGGAAATGATCAACTGCAATACAAACAATTCATAAACCCAGACTGACTGTCTCCGTTAGTGAAGTATGCGTTGTCGAGGGGCACAAATCTCGCCTGGTCTTGATTTTACAGTGCCATGAGCTGTCTATCTTACGAGGGTCCAAGTTGGGCAGGAATTATTGTACCCTTGCATTAGATATAGCTCTATTACACTGGAAAAATCTGCCATAGAATTTAATCCTTATTCTTCTTCTTTGTTTCCAATAACGGCATTACCTTTACGGACATAAAAAAAAACGAAACACGGGCTAGTTAGATCCACGAGGCATGATATCCGTCCAAATAATTAACACAGAGAAACTTGAATCGAAACACAGTGCTGTCTGGAGGCAAAAATCAAGCACATCACCTTCCTGTTTAATTACGAGCGTATAACTTAAAGATATAAAAACTGAACCTCGAGAAGTTGACTAAAAGAACACCACATCTGTCCAAGCAATGAACTGAAGAACGGGAAACGGAATTCAGTGTTGTCGAGAGGCGTAGGCTAAATTTGATCCTTCATTTTCCTGAATATTGTCACCATTTATATTTGATTTACAGAGAAACTGAAACACAGGCAAGTGAAACAACATGGCACAATATCCGTCCCCAAAAAATAATTGAGAAACACAAAAAACAGAACTAGTGCACTGCAACTCTCAGCCAACCGGAAGTGACGTAAGAACAATGACTGAGGTGAGACGTAAAAGAAAAAAAAAGTCTGAAGGTTTTTTCTGATAAATCTATACTTTCCCTTTTGTTGGGTTCAGATGTCATGGATTTTTTCCTTTTTTTTTTTTTTTTTTTTTTTTAAGACGAGTGGCTTTGGATTTTGTGTGATAAGTTGATCAAGTGTGATGACTCGGTCTAATGATTTGTTTGATACTGATGTTTTAACTGCAGTAATGACAGCTTTTCAGAATGTTAATAGTCCTTTTTTTAGTTGTCATCGTCATCTTTATTAGTGAAAAGTGTAAGGCAAATACTGATTTAAGTACACGATGATAATAATAATGATAATAATAATAATAATAATAATAATAATAATAGTAATAATAATAATAATAACAATAATAATAAATCAGTTATTAGATGATCGCAATGACACTATTTTAATCTTTACTATTCATGTGTTTTCCTTTAAGCCCCATAAGTACGATGACGCCTCTTGCCTTATTTCTGACAATTGAAAGAGGTTACATTCATCAGAGGGATTTATCAGGTAAAAGGGGGATTAATGGTGGCTTCATCTAATCTCTTCTCATCAGTAAGACTCTCCTAATCTCAATAAAATCATTTCAAAATATTAAATTTCAGTATAAAAGATGTCATTGTACTGAAAGGGTTAATAGCGTTTCGAAATCTTTTATATATATTTTTTGTTATTGTGTACTGTTCTCATTGTTATTGTGTTCTGTATTCTTCTGTTTTTATATGATCTTTGTAACAATGTCCCACACAATTGGGGAATGACCATTATTTTTTTTCTCAGTAATTGTAAGTTTTTTTTTTTTTGCAGTGTGTGTGTGTGTGTGTGTGTGTGTGTGTGTGTGTGTGTGTGTGTGTGTGTGTGTGTGTGTGTGTGTGTGTGTGTGTGTGTGTGTGTGTGTGTGTTTCAGTAATTGTAACTTTTTTCTTGTCAGGGAATGTGTGTGTGTGTGTGTGTGTGTGTGTGTGTGTGTGTGTGTGTGTGTGTGTGTGTGCTCTTGCTCTGATTTCCAAAATATAGATATGTAAGTAAAGAATGATAAAAATGTTGATGGATTATAAATTTTCTCTTAATGTGTGAGTGCTGAAGGAAAATGAAAGTCAGTAGGCATTTCTCGTCTTGATGTGAATGAACGAACAAGAATAAAACAGAAAGAAGAAAAAAGAAAGTGAAAGACAACACACACATTTAATTTAATTATACCATTGAAAAAATGAAGAAAAAAGAAAGGATGAAAATATGAGCGAAATGAAAGAAGATCAGAAAAGAAGAGAGCAAAAGGAAAAAGAAAAAAGGTGAAGATATGAAAAAGTGAAAGATAACATGCACCATACTTCCCATAATAATGTCCATGAAGGAATGAATAATTTCAAGGAACAAAAGAATAAAAAAGTATGAGAGAATGAGAGACAACACTTACCTCCTTAAACTACGTGCTTTGAGGGATGAGGAGGGAAAATAATTATAAAATCTGTTGGAATTATGGAAGAAGTGAGAAACAACTCCCACTTACCAAAATCATGCAGCTATAGAAATGAAGACAGAATTAAGAAGAAAGAAAATGTAACTGAAACAGGAAAGTGGTTAAAGACAGAAAATCTAATAAAACCACGAGTGAAAGGCAACGCGCACTTCAACAAACCTTGCGAATAAATGAATGGAACAAAGCAGGAGGCGAAGAATAAATAAATCATGAAAATAAGTGAATGAAGAAATGAAAACAGAAAGGAAAAAATATATAGAAATAAATTATAAAAGAAGTGCTGATCAAAACTGACCAAACCAGATAAGAAGGTTAGCGGCGGAACGGGTAATTTCGTCATCTTAGTTAATGTTATACTGTTACCCATCCACCAGGTGATATTACGACATTATTCAGCTTAGGAGAGCACTCTGGTGACGATAATATTACTCCTTTAAATTTGATGGCGTATTATATTTTCAGTGCATCTGCAAGACGATTCTGTTTAGATTTTGTGAAAACTTCTAGCATCAGTGGTTCGTGAAAGCTGTATCAAACCCCCTCAGTTCGAAGAGTCTGTCCTGATCTGAATAAAACCAACAAAAACCTGACCTGAATAAAAAATCGACTGGAGACTCAAGAATGATATAAAAATGCCGTGCTTGTTAGTGTCGTGTGAAGACAATATATTCATGGATGACCCAGATTCCTGCCGCTGCTCGGTATCACGGACATCATGCACGCACCACGGACAAGTTACGGACGCCTGGAACCACCACCACCACCATCATCATCATCATCACCATCCAATTTCCCATGTGCAGGTGAAGTGGGCATTCGGCGCGGTGTGATCATATAGGATAAACATTGTCGTTCTATAGACCTGAGTCATAAATAAGGGACTTGCCTTCTCGTTCGCTATTGAGGTCCGTATCCCTAACACCTGTTCCTTAGCGATTTAAATTCTGATAAGGCTGGGTGTATCTTTTTGTGGGTTATCTGTGCAGTGTATTGCAATATCAGAATGATTTATGTAACATGGAGATGAACAGTAAAGTGTAATAAGCAAATTAGGAAAAAGTGCTAGGGAGCTTCCTTAACCGATGAGGATAAGAGACTAAGTACTAAGAATATGAACATAAGACGTACAATCTCCTTTCCTCCTGTGTTCTTAGAGGCTACAAGGCTATTTAAACCACAAACGTTATGCACCGGGAATGTCACCTCTCTGCGCCTGTACAAGGACGGGAGATGAAAAGGGGCGGACTCCTGCAATTGCGTTTTTCATGATACGCTGGGAATACGTCGGTGAAAGTTTTTCCCACGTACTCACAAATATGAAACCCTGACCACAAATGTGGTGGATCCCCTAACCATGGACGCTCAAACCTACAAGTATCCCAAGCCACAAGTACTGTAATCACGGACGCCTTAAATTTTGCATTGGTTGGATCACGGACAAATGACTCTTAAAACGGATTCTCAGCAGGAGTATTAAATCTTTGGCCAAGCAGAACAAGGAACTCCACAAAATACGGACATCCCTGATCATTTTGGCAGAAACGCAAGGACGCCCTGGAGCAAGAGCGTTGCAATTAACGATCCTTTCTCAAGGCAGCAGACCCCTTGGTTCACGGACGTCCTAAATCACGTACGTTTGAAGCTAAGGATAGGTCAAAATATTATGGACACGGAAGTCTACGGACATGCCAAGTTACGGACATCACAATTTATGACTGACTTAAAATATCACGGACTGCTAAAGCTACAGATAGCCCAGTATTGCGAAACTCTCAAGCTGCAGTCATGGCAAGATACGGACATTGCAAGATACAGACATCACAAGCTATTTTTACTCAGCATTGGGGACATTACCTTTTACTGTCAAGCCGCGAGCATCTCAATATAGTAACATCTTTAGGTACAGACATCGTAAATTGTGGACATCTCAAGCAATGGATGGGTCAGGATACATAGGACATCTCTAACTACGAAAGTGTACAATTATGGATACTCAGAATCATTACCCTGACTGTTTACGAACCCTGCTAAATTAAATGCGCAAGAAAATTAGGATATTCCAAAACCACGCACGTTCATAGCTACGGACGACAGAAATAAGAATCAGCCCAGGTTTACAGTTTACTCTAATGTACATAAAATTCTCAGTAACGAACATTCAAAGTGCTAAGCTGCTGAAAGGAAGTAGGTGCGGACCAAATGACCAAATGACACTTTTAAAAACTGGTCCCGTAACTTTTAATCACGAAAGCATTATTTTCGGATACTCGTTAGATACGAACATCTCATAACTATAAACTCTCAGAAAATGATGATGTAAAATTGACCTAGCGTCCGTCCATTAGGTCACTGAGAAGCCTTAATTAAGCGTCAGGCAGAGTAAATTTCCCATGTAAGACACCACATCTGAATGGGTTAAGACTACAATCATATAATACATGCTCGCATATCAGTGAATATTAAGTTCCACTGGTTACTGATTTGCTCATTATGATTCACACACACACACACACACACACACACACACACACACACACACACACACACACACACACACACACACACACACACACACACACACACACACACACACACACACACACACACACACACACACACACACACACAAGCCTCGGTAACAAAGCCTCCAGCTTTCTCCTATGCAACTCATTAACATTCCCTCCACTCCATGATACCCTTTCTCCTTACGCGTCACTAGAACACCTCACGACTCCCTCCCACACTTCCAAGCCACTCTTCCACATGAACAGTCGTCATAGTGAAAATACAGGCAAATACAGACCCAGCTGGATAACCACTGATATATTTTCAGATGGCAGTGTTTTGTGGAATGTCACGAATGTCACCATGCATCCTTGATGACTAGTTGGTTTTGTGTGTGTGTGTGTGTGTGTGTGTGTGTGTGTGTGTGTGTGTGTGTGTGTGTGTGTGTGTGTGTGTGTCCTACTTTTCATGTAACCACTTCCTGATGATCCTGCGTGTGATGCAATGTTTTAAAATTGTAATTTGTGTTCCGTGACTTCAGACATTCCTTTCACTATGGTATTTTTGTTTTCCAGAGATGGCCATTAATGAACCATTACCGTATTTACATCCTGGAATTATCTCATTATATAATCCCCACGTTCTAAAAACATATCATTTCACAACCTCACACATAAAAAAAAATAAATAAAGGTGACGTGCCCTCTTACCATGACGTCGGGAGATAAGTGTGTGACGCAGACGAAAGGGGTGTCGCTCTTTATATACTCCGCCACGCCTCAGCCTCCTCGTTGCCAGGGGTCGCAAGGTCTCCACACTTAAAAGCAAGAGTGGGGGGTAAAAGGCAAAAAAGAAGTGAGATATGTGGGGAAGGTGGGAAGAGGAAGGGTTGAAAAAAAGGTGCTTGCAATGGGATGAAGGTAAAGGGAGGTGCGTGAGTGATGGGGAAGAGGGGCGTAGAGAACAAAACTAGGACGATAGGAGAGGTCAGAGAATGGCTTGAGAGTGCAGAGGAAGTTGTTTACCTTTTTGCTCCGAGTGGTGTGCCTTAAGGTAAATAAAACCTAGTGTTAGTTGCAAATATTCATAATGAAACACATTTTTTAATTGGATGTCTCTCCCAACCACGTCTGTCTGAGCGGTCTCCCTAAGCTAAATAAAACCATCTGATAATAGCAATAATGCACCATATAGGAGGTCTTATTACTAAATGAATTAATGGATATCGTTTGTCACCCTTTCGCTGTGAAAGATCTCTTTTGGCTCTGTCGAGGAAAAAAGAATATGCACCATCGTACGGAATGTCTTGACTGCAGATAGAAGACAGGCAAAAAAAAAAAAAAAAAAAAGGAAGAAGAAAAGAACGAGGAATGGACACTGCAATAGAAGAGAATTTGACAGCAAAACAAAGAAGAAAAATAGCTTACCTGAAAAACAGTAAAAAAAAAAATAATAATAAAACACTCTGAGAAAGACGAAACAGTGGACGAAATGAGAGGAAGTTGTTAATGACAGAGAAAGAAAAAGCAGGACGGAATTAATGATTTTTTTTTTTTTTAAGGGGGCAAATGACAATCGACACATTTTTGACGAAATGAAGATACTAACGCTGTGGTTCCAATTACTAACTCTCGGTTAACAAAAATCATTCGGAGTTACCTGGAATAAAATACTAGAGATCGTGACCATGAGAAGGAAATTGAAAAGAATAATTAATAGGAAGTGAAGAAGGAGATACGGTAAATAAAAAGGAAAGACGAACAGGAAGCAGCTAAGTAAGGAAGACAGTAAGAAAAGGAATATAAAACAGAGATAGTGGAGAGGAAAAACTAATGTCCACAAAAATGTAGAAGCCAGATGTAATAAGGATACTGAAATTAAATGGGAATCGTAACGCAACGAGAGAGAGACTACTGTGAGAGAGAAAGCTGAAAAAAAAAAAAAAAAGGCACAAACTGAATGCTGAGTAAGAGAACAAGAAAATGAAGGGGAAACAAGGAAACATGATAAAGAGAAAATACAGACAAGCGAATGAAAGTATTAGGGTATTAAAAAAACAAGATGAAAGTAAAGACAAAGTGTTGTTGGAAATGGGAAAACAATGTCTGACTAAATAGCAATAAACTAAGCAGGAGTGGATGAATTAGGTACGAAGACATTGAGAGAGACAGAGATAGAGAGAGAATGTGTAAAAAGACCTCAAACACTCACCTTGACCCACTCCGATGTAGAATTTGGTAAACCAGTATACCGCTGCTATACAATGTTTGCCACGTAGTTTCAGTCGATAGGTCCTTGACGATACTTTATTCGAGCTGACAGGAAACTACACAACATCTTCTTCATGGCGATTTAACATACTATACTTTCATAATCTCTGGCATGTTCGTATACCTTTTGTTATATCATCATACTGTGGTTTGCTTTAGCTCTTTCGCTACGAGTACGCATTAAAAGGTCATTCTCGCGATTTATGTATTACTTAGGAAATAAATGTTTTGCTGAAGGAGCTAATGAAGGCTAAATCTAAACCTGCCAGGTCGAAAATATTATTTTACCAGAAGCTAAATGAAGCCGTTTGGAGAGGGCGAGAACTAAAGTGAACGAATAAATAAATAAAAATTGAATTAAGGGGGACTAATAAAGTGAATGCATTTGTCATATGCAAACTAAATCACCGACGAAGCTGTGTTACGGCATCTCCACATCGGTAAAGAATACGACCTCTTGTCTCGAAATGGTGTCGAAACCAAATGAGATCTCTCTAATTAGTAATATTAACCCTAGCTCAATGACTTTTTTTCCTTTTTTGTTACTGCTATTTTGTTGCTGCTACCTTCATACGACTTTGTTGACTTTTCAGAATTTTTCATGTGGAGGGGTTATATAAATGCTGTTATTACTTCCGTTAACTGACATCTTAAATTTAATGACTCAGCCTGAGCAAGATCGTTTAGTGGTAGCATGAAGTGTAAACAAAACAAAACAAAAAAATTCTCGGATGGAGGGGGTTAAGTGAGGTTGAGGGGATTATGAATCGCATCTGTACATCACTGTTACACACACACACACACACACACACACACACACACACACACACACACACACACACACACACACACACACACACACACACACACACACACACACACACACACACACACACACACACACACACACACACACACACACACATTTACTTGTGTGTATGCAAAATGTTAAAATTCGCTACTTCATCATGAATAATTTTATTGCGTTATATATTTCCTGGTATGTTGTGTTTTAGGCTTTTTATTGTCGTTTTTTCAGACAGATTTTGAGTGTAAATATTTCTTGTGAACTGTCCGGCTCATTCCCATAAGGAGGCTTTGACACTTTCTCCGTCTCCTGAGGTCCATTTATCTATCTGTCTGTCAGTCTCTGTCTGTTTGCCAATCTTTTTTCTCTCCTTATATCTGTCAACCCATCTGTCTATCGATCTATCCATGCATCACTATACCTATCTACCTATGTATCTGTTAATATGTTTATCTATATATTTATGTTATTATTTATCAGAAATAGAGAATTGCCTTTCCTTCGTATGTCTTATCGAAACACATTACTTTGAAGTGATAATTATGTTGAGTTTCCAACCCGTAACGTTATTTTGGATTAAATTTTCTCACCTGGTTGCGTTTCTTATCCAGTATATTAAACATAATCTTTTACTTGATGACTCTCATTTACATTCTTTCTCTCTCTCTAGATGACCTGGAAATAAGTTCTTCAGTAATTTTATGTACTATTTTTCTATGACTGTTATCTTGCCACTTATATTATTTCTCTCTCTCTCTCTCTCTCTCTCTCTCTCTCTCTCTCTCTCTCTCTCTCTCTCTCTCTCTCTCTCTCTCTCTCATGCTTTTGTAATTAGAAAGTAAGTTGTTTTCGCAGTACAAAGGTCACTCTACCCAGAGAGATCATAAGGTCTGTTCGGTCCACACACACACACACACACACACACACACACACACACACACACACACACACACACACACACACACACACACACACACACACACACACACACACACACACAAAATTTGCATGTACGCGTATGTCTGTCTGCTTGCCCCCCCCTTCTCTCTCTCTCTCTCTCTCTCTCTCTCTCTGCGGTGGAAGGGTCCAGGGAAAGGTCTGTTGTATGGCCAGGAGGAACCGGACCGAGCACGCAAATCATGTTACGGGCCACTTTAAGTTCTTTGTTTTTTTTCCACCTGCTTGATTTTTTTTTTTTTTACACATGGTATATAGAGGATTTGTCCCACCCCTCATCATTCACCTCCCTCTTCCATCATTCCCCCATGCCCCCCATCTCTTACCCCCCATCCACCATGACCACCAGCACCCCCTTCCCACTCCATTATTTCCCCCTTTTGGTCATTATTCAGCGTTTGCGCAATCTTTTTGGTGATTTGTCTTTCGTTATGTTTTTATCTATTCCTTTCATTTCTGACTCATCCCTTCCACTGCCACGCCCTTTCTCTTTTTCTCTCCCGTTTCTCCCTCACTCACTCGTTCCTCCCTCCAGTGCCCTTCCCTTCCTCTGCCTTTCATATTTGTTCTTGTTGTTATTCATCCTTCCTTACCGCCTTCCATCTCCGTCTCTGCCTCCCTTCTCCACTTCTGTATCCTCCCTTTCACTTTCCTTTTCGTCCCTCCCTCCCTTATCCTTGTCTCTCCACCCGTCTTACTCCCCTCTACAACTACCCCCACCTTCATTCCCTTAAACTACCTGTCCCCTCTCTCCCCGTCCCCTGTTCCACTCATTCACCCTGCTGACAACTCTCCCTGTCCCCCCCTCCCATCCTTCCTCTCCCCTCTTCCTTCCTTACGTAACTCTCACATTCCTCCCCCTTTTCACCCCTCCCCTCCCCTTATCATACCTGCTCTCCACTCCTCCTTCACTTCTCTCTCTTCCATTTCTCCCCTCCTCCTCTCTTTCTGCCTTGGTTCTTCCCCTCTCCCTCTTCCACATCTCTTTCTTTTCTTTTTCTCTCCCACACTTTTGCTCACCCTTTATACCATCTCTCTTTTCCTTCACCATCTCTCCTTATATTCACTATATTTCCCTCTTGCTACTTTCCCTCCATCCTTCAGACAACCTTCCGTCTTTCAAACATCCCTCCTTCCTTCAAACATCCCTCCCTCACCCTGCCATCCCTCTCGCCTCCTACTATCCCTCTCTCCTCCTACCATCCCTCTCTCCACCATCCTACCCTCCATCTTTCGTCTTTCAGCCATCCTCCCTCTACCATCTCCCCCTCCAATTATTTACCTCTCCATCTTGCGTCTTTCCCCTCCCCCTTAAAAAAGAAAAAAAGAAAAAAAAAAGTATGTGAAGGAGAAATTGAGACGACATTTTGAGGTCAGATGACTATTTTTTTCAACAAAGGTATTTCTTAAAAGACAATTGTTATTTTTTGAGCCCAGGCACGCCATTAACTTCAAAAGTCTATTTTCTACCATGAGTACTTTTTATATGTGTGTGAGTATATATTAGGTGAGTATAGATTTCTTATTCATTTCAGGCATTCGTTTATGTAACCTTATGAAGTGAATGGAGGAAGAGATCGGTTAAGTGACTAGCAGTGTAGTGTTGGAATGAAAAGACAGGTCAAGAGAAAGGTGGAGGGTTGGTGCAGGGTACAGTGAAATGTTACTTGGGAGAAGCACAAGACTGAGAACGGAAGGAGGTATGCGGTAAGGTATACTGTATTTTTTCTGACCTGACGAATACACCAATCCCCCCTCAGCTCCGATGATGGTCAAGTGTTGACAGACTAGTAGGTTGACTTGACAAACACCCGAGAAGACATATTGACACGTCTTGCCATTCAAGTCGTAGAAGTGGCGTAGTTTAACCAGGTAGGGTGTTATGTCTTGAAAGGAAATGTTCCTACTGATTAGGGACAAAAACTGCCCACTGGTCTCTTTACCTGGGCCACTCTTCACAAGATGCTACGTCAAGCAAGAGATCAATAGATAATAGGGTTATTTCCATTCTATCTTTTTTCTTCTCTATATAATAACGTCATCTCCAGACGAGTAAATGTAGCCTTTAAAATATTTAGGATCGATACTGCCGGGGGAAAAGAGTTTCTGATGAAAGTAAAAACTTCCATTACATCAGCCACAAAGACACCTGGCGAGCGGAACTTCAGATCATTGTGAGTGAATCAGTGTGGTAACCTCGGTGCCTCCCCGTAAGTAATGTACCACGTGGCTGTCAGAGATTCAGTGGACAGTTCTTTTTATGTTTCGTTGGAGAGGAGAAAAAACACCTATTAGTGGTACTGATGTCAAGGTGATGACTATATCGATGACCGGATCTATGACCTGGTTAGGAAGATAGATAGTTCGATAGATGGACAGACAGATCAGTGGCTTTTGTTCCTTATTTTATAGCCTCAGGTTCATCTGGATGTTGAACCTAGTGGACTGCAGACTGAAGTTGCCCCTCTTGTAACCCATTATCCTATTTTCGGAGGATAGAGAGGAAGAAGGGGGATATTTGTTTAATCGGGCAGCTCCACCATTCATTCAAATCGGTGCCACCACGTGAAGGCGTCCCTCTCTAGCACCACTGATATAGATTAACCACTAAAGTTTTCCCTATCCTTAACAAAATGGTACTGAATACATCCGAGTTGATTAGCAAAACATGACACCACCCCTTCAATGGGTAAATCAGGGAGGGTCTGACCCTTTGAGAAGTAAAGACATAACTAACATGAATAAAATCGTCTGGAGTTTCCGGCATGGATTAAACGAAAGATATATAGCTGGAAAACTTAGTGGTTGCACGATAGATACATAGATAAATAGAGAGACAGATAGCTAAAGTGAAAAAAATAGCTTAAAAATATACCGGTATATCCCAGTGGAGCCCAGTGTCCCGAGTATTGGACAGAACTGGGATTTTTCAAGTCTTTATAAAGTAGGGAATCCCCGGGTAGGGACCTATGAGCTTCGCGACCATGAGTCGATAGGCGGAGGGCGGTACGCTTAGTACCCTCCCAGCGCAATGCCTCGCCCAGCACCCCTGGGATCCAATGGGATATAACTGCTGTACGTGATACACATTTTTGGACAGGTAGCAGTAGGTTATCCCTTCTCTACTTTGACAGTATCACTGTGAATACCTTCAAACGATTTATTTTATCTTTGTCGTAGAAAATTTGTTAGTAAAGGTATTTCTCTTGGCAGTTTTCCCAGACAGTGAATGCAGTTTTTTATATTCTGGATACCCTGGTGAATGTTGTCATACTTCTGTGCGTACATTTTTTCCTGTTCCTGGACCTTAATGACAGACAGTTGGTAGATTAAAGAATAATTGTGTGTGTGTGTGTGTGTGTGTGTGTGTGTGTGTGTGTGTGTGTGTGTGTGTGTGTGTGTGTGTTATCTCTTTTGTGCTCGTATATTCACTGGTCAGGGTTTGTGTATGTGTGTACATACGAATGCACGTTTTGTGTAGAGCTAACTGTTTCCAAGGATAACCTTTGATTAACCTCCAGCTCATCTTTATGTCCACACACACACACACACACACACACACACACACACACACAGAAAGAGAGAGAGAGAGAGAGCGAGAGAGAGAGAGAGAGATGGGTGACTAATTCCCAAAAAGCGAAAGAAAGAGAAGACTGCATCGAGTAGAGGGGGGCTAGTACCCTTGACTCACATTGTCTACGAGTAAAAGTGGACTAATACCAGATAGTGATTGTGTCCTCATTAAACTGGTGATAAGGATAGGATGATAAGGTGCTAATAATGATGTTAGCCGGAAAATAGTGTTAATGATGATAATATTCTAACTGTGGTGATTGTATGGTGATTAGGAGGGATAAAGATGATGCAAGGGAAGGCGGAAGCTGTAGTGGTGACGTTGGTGGTAATGATGACGGTGATAACAGTAATAGTGACGGTAATAGGGACTGGTAGTCGTTGTGTTTCGGCCAGTCAGAGCTAGCATGCTCCGGGATGCAAGCAATCACTCCAGCAAGTCAGCAATGTGTGTTCTTGGGAGTGACAGGTAGATTAATTTCCCCATGGCAAGCCCGTGCTCTGGACATTCAATCGATTATCCGTCAGCAGTAGCAAGGGTATCCAGGTAACGTGTAGGTTAGGCAGAGTTGTTAGGTTTTGTTAGAATTCCATATTAGCCTACCTTGTGTGTGTGTGTGTGTGTGTGTGTGTGTGTGTGTGTGTGTGTGTGTGTGTGTGTGTGTATGTGTTGAACGTGCTCAGAGAATAGGGAGGGGAGAAATGTAGAAATTGTCGTCGAAACTAGTCCTTTCCGATAGAATTGTGGGTGAAAATTTTCAAAAAAACATTGTTTTAGCTTTAAAATTCCATGCTAGCTGAAACTAATTACTTATCATTGTCAGCAAAGGTAGTGGTGACGCTGACGGTAACGGTAGAGATAACTGTGATGGTGATAGAGGCAGGTGATTATGAAGATAATTATAATATTCGAAATCACTTTACCGGTAATAGTAATAGGTGATAGTGGCGGTGCTTGGTGATCATGGTTTCATCACCTGTGTTAGAGATGACTGTGAAGGTAAGAGTGATAGTGAATGCGAAAGTGATGGGTGATGGTGATTATGGTGGTAAGTTTGGAGATTGCTGTAATTGTCGTGGAGGAGAGATTGATGATGGTGATGGTACTACTGAACATGACTGTGATGATGGAAGTGATGATGATGGCAAAATTGGAGATGAATGTGATAATGATGATGGTGGTGAAGGTACTGATGCTTGTGATGGTAAGAACGAAGATGATTGTAATGATAACGGTAATATGAATGGCAATACTGGTAATACTGAAAATGACTGAGTGATGGTGATGGTGGAGGTAGTAGTAAGGGTGATGGTGTAATGGTGATGGTGGTGGTGATAATGTTAAAGAGGAAAATTGGTGGCGGTGATGGAGAGAGGTCGCAGGGAACGTGACAGTCGGATGAACAAGAAAGGTTGCTTTTGTCTTCAGAATTTTTTTCTTCACTCACTTTTCAACATGAATTTGGTGAGGGAAGAGAAGGTGGGGAGGAAGAGACTAAGGAAAGGAGGAGAGGAAAAAGAGGGAGGGGAGAGGGAATAATGAGGGAAGGAAAGAAGAAAGTCGAGGAATAGAGTAGGAGACATGAGGAAGGGGAGGGAGGAATAAGAGAGAGCGAGAGGGAGAGAGAGAGAGAGAGAATGACAAATTACGTGAAAATGTGCGAAAGTATGAAGGGAATGTGATGTCGTGTGTGTGTGTGTACTTCTGTCCTTGAGACGCGTATTTGGATTTTTCGTATCATTTTCCCCGTTACTACTACTACTACTACTATTATTATTATTATTATTATTATTATTATTACTGTGTTCCTTTCATGTTTTCCCATTCCTTCATTTTTTTCAGTGCTCCTTTTCTTCGGTAATTTCTCCTTTTCCTACTGTTTCTTCTTTTTATATCTATCATACTCTGACATATCAACCTCTACGTTTTTCCCTCTCTGTTTCTTCCCCATTTTCTCCTAGCTCTAATTCAAAACCTTCTTCAGTTCATTGTTTCTCTTCTTCTCACCTTTCTCTCCCTCCTCTTGTTTTTCATTTTGACCTCCTCCTCGTCTCCATCCTTTCATATTTCTCTCCTTCCCTTTCTCGCCCTCTGCTTCCCTGCCTCCTCCTCTTTTGTACATCCTCCATTTTTCTTTCCCTTCCTTCTCTTCTCCTTCACTTCTTTGTCTTTCCCGCATCCGTCTCTTCTTTTGTCTCTCCCTTCCTTCATTTCCCCTTCCCTTCATTTATTTCTCTTCCCCTTCCTTCATTTCTCCATCGTTTCCTCTTTCTTTCCTTCACTTCCTACTTCTCTGCTCCTTACTGTTATCATTCTCCATTTCTCTCATTGGTATGCAGTATCATTTCCTTCTTCCTGCGCTATTTCCTTCTCTCTCTCTCTCTCTCTCTCTCTCTCTCTCTCTCTCTCTCTCTCTCTCTCTCTCTCTCTCTCTCTCACCTCTTTATTATCAATTCACTATAACCGCCTACCCATCCCACATCATTACCTTCCATGATATATACTCACTCATCGTTTTTTAATGTAATCGATGGCTCTCTTCCGGTAGGGATGGTTATTTTATATTAAACTTTTACTTTTGATGTCTGTCTGTCTGTCATTTTGTCTGGCTAATGTGTCTCCTTAGCTACGTCAGTGTGTTTGTCTCTGTATTTATGTATGTGTGCCTGTTACGTGTGTGTGTTTGTCTGTGTTTATTTACGTTTGTATGTTTGTTACGTTTTAGTACTAAATTTTTACCTAAGTATGTTGTCCGTTGTTCTGCCATTTTCTGTATTTCTTCTATTCGTCTGCCCGTCTGTCTGTACATTAGTTTGTCTGTCTGTGTCTGTGTTGGCCTTTCATATCAAATTTCTAGCCATCTCAGTCGGTCTCTTTGTAGGAGGATTGGGCTTCAGGTTCAATATTCTACCCCTTTACTCCTTTCACCCCATCCTCTCTCTCTCTCTCTCTCTCTCTCTCTCTCTCTCTCTCTCTCTCTCTCTCTCTCTCTCTCTCTCTCTCTCTCTCTCTCTCTCTCTCTCTCTATCTATCTATCTATCTATCTATCTCTATCTCTATCTCTATCTCTCTCTCGGCCTCTAACGACCTTGCGAAGAACACAGGGAAAACACAAGAACACGACAATAACAGTGAACACGAGGGACTGGGAAGATAAAACTCACGATACCATTTTCCGTTCCCACATATATTTTTCTTTCCGCCTTGCCCTGTGAGTTGCAGAATTGACCCCCTCCCTTCATTTCACTTCCTTTACTACATTTTCTTTTTTTTAGTGCATGTTGCCGTTACTTATTTATTTGTGGGAAATTAAGTACGTGTTTTTATTGAAAGAAAGGTGGAGCTAATTTCTCAAAGGTCATGAATGGAGAGGCATTGGCAGAAAAGGTTAATAATGCTGTTATTGCATTCATTATTATTATTATTATTATTATTATTATTATTATTATTATTATTATTATTATTATTATTATTATTATTATTATTATTATTATTATTATTATTATTATTATTATTATTATTATTATTATCATCATCATTGACACAAGTCAAGAGTGAGAGCAGTGGAAATGAGTTATTTAAGAGGAGCCTGTGGAGTCACATGGAGAGACAGGCTGACGAATGAGGATATAAAGGAGCGTTGTGGTATTGATGTGGATGTGATAGGAAGCGTTATGAGGAACATACTGAGGTGGTTTGGCCATGTGGAGAGGATGGAGGGTGAAAGACTGACGAAGAGAGTGTATGTGAGTGAGGTGGAGGGGGAAAGAGGGAGGGGGAGGCCGAGGATGAGATGGAGGGATGGGGTGGAGAGGTATATGAGAGAGGGGGGTGTGAGTTGGGAGCAGGGGAGTGAAATGGCGGGGGACAGGGCGACTTGGAGGCGATTTGTTTGTGGCCACCCCAAACGGGACTGAGGCGTCTGGCAATAGATAGATAGATAGATTATTATTATTATTATAGAGAAAGTAAGATATCAGAAGTTCTAGTGAGTGATGATGAACAGGGTGGCTTTAGGAGTGGCAGAGGATGTGTGGATCAAGTATTTGCAGTGAGACAGATAGCAGAAAACGCTTGTGAGAAGGACCATGAGGTGTTTATGGCATTCATGGATCTGCAAAATGCATAAAACAAAGTAGACAGAGAGGGATTGTGGAAAGTTTTGCTCATGTATGGTGTAGATGGTAAGCTGCTAGGTGCTGTCAAGAGTTTTTTATCATGGTACGAAGCATGTGTAAGGGTTAATGGGCATCTAAGTGAATGGTTCACGATCGGTGTGGGTGTGATGTCCCCATGGGTGTTCAATATATATATGGATGGGGTGATGAGAGAAGTAAAAACACGAGTAATGGAGAGAGGGATGGCGCTGGTAATGAATGGTGATAGATGGAATATTTCAAATTTGTTGTATGCTGATGATGCAGTACTGCTTGCGAGTACCGAACAAGAACTTGGTAGGCTAGTGGAGAGTTTTGCTGATGTCTGTGAGCGTCATGCCTTGAGAGTAAATGTAGAGAAGAGTAAAGTGATGGTTATTGAGTGAGAAGGTGACTCCCAGTGTGATGTCACAGTAAATGGAGAGAGACTGGAATTGGTGAGAGAGTTCAAATACTTGGGTACAGTGATAGAAAAGAGAAGAAAATGTGAAAAAGAAGTTAAAAGTAGAGTGACACAAGGAAGAAAAGTAGCTGATGCAATGAAGGCCTTGATAAGAAAAAAAGCCTTGAGTGTTGCTGCTGCACGAGGCTTACATGAGGGAGTGTTAGTGCCAACTTTAACATATGGATATGAGGCTATGGTGTGGAATGGAAATGAAAAGTCAAGAGTAAGAGCAGTGGAGATGGAACTGCTGAAGAATGTATGTGGATTACAGAGGGTGGATAGGATACGAAATAATGTGATACGTGAAAGGTGTGGAGTGAGGAAGTCGGTGGACACCAGAATCGAAGAGAGTGTCCTGAGATGGTATGGTCATGTGGAAAGAATGGATAACAATAGCATGGTGAAAAAGGTATACCTGAGCGAATTTGAAGAAGGGAGGAGGCAAGGTAGGCTAAGGAGAAGGTGGAGAGACATTGTGGATGAGTGTCTGAGGAAGAGAGGTTTGGAAGTCTGTGAGGCTAGGGAACTGACTAGAGATCGAGCTGGCTGGATG
>NC_137003.1:43291971-43321971 GCF_032717465.1 Coenobita brevimanus | reverse complement strand
TAATAAGAACATTCATTCCCTAACTCCTTACTTTAAGACGGATTCCATAATTTGAAAAACTATCTGGCGATATCTAGAATCAAATTTTCGAAAAGAAGTTTTACTGAAAAGATGAAAAGGAAAAATATAATAAAATTGTTACATCTGTGTATAGTGTGAAAGATGCATAACTGAAGGCCGACTAGAAAATTTATATGATGGAGTAGAGCAGCTGTGAGAGTGGTTGATGAATGAGGGAAAAGTCCGACCTAAAGTGTTAATCTAAACGAGAGCTGTGTCATGCCCCCGATGTTGTATTAGCTCTTTATGGCTTGCGTACTGAGGAAGGTGAAAGCAGGAACACTTAGGGAAGGGAGTGTTTCTGGTGTAAGTAGGTGGTGTGTGGAATTACCTGTGCTCCTGCGTGTGTGTGAATGATACAGTGCCGATGCGAGTTGTGGAAAGGGAATTGCAAAGTCTGATGGAAAATTTGGCATTGTCTACGGTACAGTATCTAGTGATTGAGAGATTTTTCGGACTGGAGAGGTTAGATATAGCCCCCATTATCCCGTCACCACATGTAGCCGCTCAGAAGATGAATAAAATCGTCAAGTACGCGCAAGATTAAAACACAAATCATGTCAGCGGACCAAATGCATTTTAAGTGGATAGAGGTAAGAGTAAAGTGATGGTGTTCAATAGACATGAAGAGGAACTGTGATGTGGAAATAAAGAGGATCAGGGCCCAAGAATACTTAGTGTTTTGAGTAAGGACGGCATGTAAGAAGGCTTAACCGAATCTATACAGGAGGGAAGTCAGCTCGTCAGGGATACTTAGGAGAGTGAGTTTATACCGTAGAATTCTGTGGATATATAAAATTCTGTGTAGATAATGTTGCATAAATTTTTATTAAGTTGAATGTCTACCTTTTTCGTGGAGAACTGGCGATGTTTGAGGAACGCAATTCTAGAACGAGGTCAGGGGAAACCTAGCCATTAGACTCGAGTCTGCGATTCATTGGAGAGAGAGACAGAGAGGGGGGGGAGGGGGAGGCTAATTGACGCGATGAGAAGAAAAGTATTTGTACTTTGAGGTGGCTTGACTACATGGGGAGAGTGGACAGTGAGAAACTGAATCGGAGACCTGTAAGAATAAGGTGGTAAAATGAACAAGAACACTAAGAACGAGACGGAAGGAAACAGAGGAGAGTACTGATGAGGAGTATGTAACGGGAGAAAAGATTGCTTCAAAGTAGACCAATATGCATGTATATTATTTCGATCTCATCTCTCTGCAGATTCATGTGCATTGTTACATTTGCTCATTCTCATAGACGCATTGAAATCACACACAAATATAGATCAAGAAAGGCTCTAACCTCTTCACTTCGAAATGTCTCCCCGAAGCTTGAGGGGAAAAAAATACTTGTGGAGACTATTAATTTTTCTTCATCCGTTGTGTCACGTTGTATGACAGTAAAAAAGTAAGGGCTCTTATTTTCCAGGGTGTAAATACTTGCTGGAGAGATCTGCGGCGTCACTCATTATTATATTCTTTCGAGAAATGAATCAAGAGATGAGGATCGTCCCAGAAATATCCTCTCTCTCTCTCTCTCTCTCTCTCTCTCTCTCTCTCTCTCTCTCTCTCTCTCTCTCTCTCTCTCTCTCTCTCTCTCTCTCTCTCGTGTTGCTTGGAACTCAAATGTTGTCCAGTGAGGTCATACGATTACACAAGACATGTTAATGATACTTGTGTGTGTGTGTGTGTGTGTGTGTGTGTGTGTGTGTGTGTTTTGGTCCATATATACCATCGGAACGAGATGATGGGGTGCGAACATCTGCAAGCCTATGGCACGACACACTACTAACATCTACTCTCGATGTTCGCCACTGCTTCGATTTCGAACAATAGGGTCCGGACACATGCAGAAGGAGAAACGAATGCGCTACCACTAAGCCACAAAGTTTCCACTAAAAACGCACTCAAAAACGTATGATGGTATCTTGTGTAAGTGATATATCGATACCAACCCACAGCTGATACCCACCTCCTCGTTTTTTGCCCCTGTGTCTGGTCCAGTAACTATGATATTTGCAAGACTGGATGTACTTGACCTGCTCTAATTAAGCCACTTTTGTCAGGATGAACCAGCATCAGAATTTTAAACACTTTCCACAAAATTTTACCCAGAGAAGATGCTGAATGAGACGCCAATGATTTCCCTACTTGAGTTTGGCTACCTTTCGTGACCGCTGGATTATTCTTACCTTCAATATTCTCCCGTTTTCTGATTGCTATAGTGGCATTGCAACTATTCTTGCGTTCTTTTCCGTAGTATCAACGACAGTCTACGGAGTACAGGAACACCTTTTACTCCCAGTGATGACACCTGCGGCCTTTATGTAATACCGGAGCATTTGATAATTTTCTTGATTACTGGAGCAACATCTGACATTTCCTAGTGCCTGGAAAAATAGATCATCACCTCGTTAATGTAATGGGACACTTCCAGGCTTTTTTTATTAGACCATTTGGCATTTTCCCTAAACACTGAAATGATCTGTTTCCTCTCGTGTTTAGGAACTGAAACCTCATTCACTACCTCTCCTGAAGACTGGGGCAGAAGTATACATTTCTTGCCTACCAGGATAACAAGACAGTGATTTTTAGCATCATAACAATGAATCATAATCATATTTGCTTACCAGTTGAATATATATTTTCCTCTAGTACTAGGAGATTACCTAGTATTTGTCTTCAAATCCTTAATTAATTGCTACCTTAATGACTGGAGCACAATGTACAATTTTCCTTGGATACTAAAAGCAAAAAAAAAAAAGGTAAAAAATACGACTTCATTGCAACAACTTATATATTTGCCATGTTTTGTGAATACTGGAAAAACAACTGACTTTTTTTTTATTGTGTGTGTGTGTGTGTGTGTGTGTGTGTGTGTGTGTGTGTGTGTGTGTGTGTGTGTGTGTGTGTGTGTGTGTGTGTGTGTAATTCAGAGAAGCTTCTACCTTCTAGCAGTCAACAGTTTTTTTTTTTTCTACTTGAACAGAACTCGTCACGATCAAAAGAAAATAAGACCACCATCCATTTTGCTCTTTAAAAGTACTTGTTTAATATGAAACCTTTTTGATACGAATGATTTTATTTACATTCGTGGTGTATATATTTATGTAAATCTGAAACTTTTGTTGTAGTTATCTTTGTCTGCACTAAACGAAAGCAAAATCTATCTATCTGTCTGTCTATCTACATATATATATATATATATATATATATATATATATATATATAGTATATATCTATCTATCTATCTATCTATATATATATATATATAGTATATCTCTATCTATTTATCTATCTATCTATCGATTTATCTATCTATCTATCTATCTATCTATATATATATATATATATATATATATATATACCTTTGTGATACGAATGATTTTATTTACATTCGTGGTGTATATATTTATGTATCTTTTTCTGCATTAAATGAAAGCAAATTCTGTCTATCTGTCTATCTATCTACATATATATATATATATATATGTATATATATATATATATATATATATATATATATATATATATATATATATATATATATATATATATCTTTGTTAGTACAATTACTTTTTTTTATTCTTTCTTATTTCGAAACGATTATATTCAGCTAATGGGTTATCGTAGCAAAGAAATTAGAGGAAAATTTTGTTATTTGTTCAGTCTCGGCGTCTCTCCAAAGTTGAAAAAAACAATCCTCTGGTGTTTGCATGAATATAGTGAAGGTAATACCCTTAGGAAAATACTATGTCGGCTAGAAACTGGAGAAGAAAAAAGAAAAATAACAGGAATGCACAGGGGAGTAGACTGATGAAGTCGGGTGAGAGAAATGAAACCGAAGACTGGACGGAGAGAGAGAGAGAGAGAGAGAGAGAGAGAGAGAGAGAGAGAGAGAGAGAGAGAGAGACAGACAGACAGAGAGACGAAATGAGACCAAATAAGATGGAAATAGAAAGACAACATAAACGTGAGAAAGCTAGACCAGGCGTATATAAAGAACATGGTAACGAAAGAAGGACAAGAGAAGACAAAGCAAAGTCTTATAACTGCTTAGAAAAGATTGGAAGGCGAAGATTATGTTGAGTAATAAGAAGGAAGATGGCGAAACAGGACAAAGACACCATCAAAGAAATTAAGAAAAATACAGAAACAAAGCAGGGCAATAGTAAGGAAAAGAACAAAAGAAGAGGAAGTGAAGAGGAGCAAGACCTCAGAAGTCCGTGGTAAAAAATGAGAAGTGAAGATCATTTTGCAACGTGAACAACAGGAATGAAGTATATGAAGAAAACATGAGAGACGAGCAAAGAAAACTAAAAGAAACGACGGAGGAAGGAGAAACAGAAGAGGCACAATAATAATTGCACGGAAAGGAATGGAAGAGATACAAAAAAATAAAATGTTAAGGAAGGTGTGGCCAGAATACAGTCGGAAGAGCAGTGGAAGTGAAAGGAAAGGTTAGTGGGAAATGTGCAGGCAGCAAAAATATAAAATAAAAATAAAGATTAGTAAATATGAACAAACTGAAAGACACACGCAAGAAACGAGAAATGTAAGCGAAGGTACTGGTAAAGAACGGTAAGAAAGTAAATGAAAGAAAATAAAGAAAGGAATGGAATTGAATGGAATGGAAAAGCATAGGAAATAAGAGAAATGGCCGAAGGAAATGGAAAGATAGGTAGAGGGGAACACAATGCTAATTTTACAAATGGAAGAGCAACAATGAAGGCAGAAAAGTGAAAGCTATAGAGTGGAATTAGAAATGGGAAGAGAAATATATGAAGTTGACGCAGTAAGAGGCAGTGGCTGAAGGAAAGGATGGAAGAAAGGTCAAAGAAATGGATGGGTTAGTGGAACAGAAAAGTAAGAAAAAAAAAAAGGTAATTGTGAAATGAAGACAGACAGACAGACAGATAAGCTAAAGGAAAGGGAAACAGGGAAGAGTAATAAAGTGAGAAGAATAATGATGTTAAGAAGGAAAGAAAAGAAAATGGCAAAGTAATGTCATGGAGAGAGAGAGAGAGAGAGAGAGAGAGAGAGAGAGAGAGAGAGAGAGAGTTCAGATCGGGCTGGTACTCTTTTCTCCACCCAGTAACTATTACCATATCTGCGATAATCCTTCCACAACATGAAGGAAGAAAATGAAAATAAAGTGAAAGAGAAAGTCAAGCGGTGTCAACCAGTCCCATTTCACCCCTTTGAGGTGCAGGGGCCCGAGGCTAGGCTACCAGAGTCTAGTACGTTCAAGGGTAGATGACCAGCCCACTTCCCCTGATGGCATTACATGATCGAAAAACCTGCATTCATGTTTTGGGGATTGAACCTACGCAAGGCTGTCACCCCGTCTAGGGCGTCCTGACCACCAGGCCACCCAATGAAGAGGATGAGGTGGACAGGTGAAGTAAGTGAAAGGAGTGGCTTGGGAGGCGAAAAGAGAAAAAAGGAAGAGATGAAGGAGAGGAAGAAGAAAACTGGAGAAAATTATACAAACATAGTGATAATAGAGTTGGGCATATGAGGAGAGGTTGTTGTTCAGGTCTCCAGCGTAACGAACATGAAGTCAGTGGATTGCAGGCTATAGTTACCATCCTCCTGTCCACCATCTTCATCGGGGGATAGGGAGAGAGTTACGGGAAGTTTGGATAACTTGGCAACTTCACCGTCCGGTTAAATCTGTACCACCGCGTGAAGGCAGCAGAAGAAAGGTGAAAGTGGGAATCGGAGCGGTATTGACAAGAAAAACCAAGTACATAAAAAGGAACAAATTACAGTATGATTGGAGAAGAAATTGAAAAAATACAGTGATAAGAGAACACGATAGGAAAAATGACGGCAAGAAAGGAAAAAGGAGTGGAGAGGAGGTGAAAAGAAAAATGGAGTAAGCAGAGAAGAGCAGAGAACGAATTGTGAAGAAACAAAAAATACCGTAATAGGAGAGACACGGAAGGAAAAATTACGAGAAGGTGACATCAGGTGAAAGGAGGAGTGGGGTTGGGAAGGTCAGGTGTGATGGGGTCGGGTCAGTCAAGTAAGAGTAGTAGTGAGAGGGAAGGGTGAGGTCAGTTGGTTGTGGTTCTGCGTCACTCAGGCGCGCACACACACACACACACACACACACACACACACACACACACACACACACACACACACGCACGCACGCACGCACGCACGCACGCACGCACGCACGCACGCACACACACACACACACACACACACACACACACACACACACACACACACACACGCACGCACGCACGCACGCACGCACGCACGCTCGCACGCAGGCAGGCAGGCAGGCAGGCACGCAGGCAGGCAGGCAGGCAGGCAGGCAGGCAGGCACACACACACACACACACACACACACACACACACACACACACACACACACACACACACACACACACACACACACACACACACACACACACACACACACACAGACCCTCTCTCCCTTTTTTGTGACTGATCGCTAACCTGACTTAGGAAATTTGCTTCTCTCGCACGCTCCCTTTCCAGCAAGTGACAAAAACTAGCTGGATTTGGTATATATATTTATCGCTGAGTCAAGAGTGTTAGTGGGGATTCAGCCGTCACTGGATTAACTCTCTGGGTACACAGAGTATCCTTCACATGAATAAAATATTCAAGTTTGAAAGTAATTCTTATATAAGGTGATAACGCACGAATTCATCATCATCATCATCATCATCATCATCCAATCGGCATCCAGTCATCATTTAGTCATCATCGCGATCATTCAGTCTTCATCATCATCATCATCATCATCATCATCATCATCCAGTGATCTAATCAGTCATTCATCATCTTGCGTCCTTTATAACAAGTTCGTCAAGAGGAAGCCTTTAACCATTTCACTCAGATGACGTCATCATCAACATCCAGTCATCATCATCATTATTATCATCACTATCATCATCATCATCCAGTCAATCATCATCATCAGTATTATCATCATTATCATTACCATCCAGTCAATCATCCATCATCATGCTTCATCTATGACCAGTTCAGTGCAAAAACAAAGCCTTTCACAATTTCGCTCTGATAACTTACTTTATACTCCTGCAGCAACCAGTCTAATATAAAACTAGATTATTCAACCTAAGTCCTGAAGGAGTTACTGAAGGCTGTATGAAGTTCCTCCTGCTCGAAAAATCTCTCCTTAACGTCATAAAACTGTCAGAAGGTAGTAAGAATATAATAAAGAGTAAGTCAGCAGTTTGAAGGGATTACACGAAGGAAGGTTAAAGTGTACCCAACCCCTCCTGACTTGGGGTTGACTTGGCAAGGGGGCTGACATCTATACAGGAGGTGACAAATTTAAGCCTGTCTGAATGATGATATCTTTTCTCATTTTCTCTGGCTGCAACCAAACCACTGCAGCTTAGGGAAAGTGTTAGAGACGATATTCATCTTATACCGAGAGAGCAGCAGCAGGGAGGTTTATTAACTTTAGAATATATTTAGTTGAGGGTGAGTTATACGTTGCAGGTTTTTGTATCGTAATTATTCGTTTTGATGTTAGCATAAGCTCCATTTTTTCTAACACCAATCGATTTTATGCGGTTGAAAGTTAACAGTTCGTCAGACTTTGGGAAGATATTTAGGCCTCTCTCTCTCTCTGGGGCTTTCTTCATGAACTGCTTTCACCTCTGCTTTTACTTAGGCCTTCTTATATATATATATATATATATATATATATATATATATATATATATATATATATATATATATATATATATATATATATATATATATAGATAGATATATAGATATATATACAGTATATATATATATATATATATATATATATATATATATATATATATATATATATATATATATATATGTTTTCTTTCACATATTTCGTTCATGTCTTCTTTAACACATTCCTTCTTTCATTTTTCCTTCATTTACCTGTTCATTTTTTCATCTTATTCTTGCATTTACTTCATCTTAATTTCCCTCTTCACTCTTCCAAATTTTCTTCTTGTAGCCCAGGGAGCCAGTGACTACGCTGGGTGGTAACCATATAACCAAATAGATGCCTGGTAGTCTAGTGGGTTAAGGCGTACCAACTGGCTGTCGTTGTTTAGGATTTACACCCGACGGTGGGTTGTGGCCTAGTGCTCACAGTGCCTCGCAGGGAAGAGCGACTGGTTACTATAGCCTCAAGTGTCTAGATTAAGTAGACTAGCCCCGAACCCCTACGCTTCTAAGGGAGCAACAAAGGCCCCAGCCCTCCTGATAGACCGAAGCAGGATCAGATGACAGATAGACAGATGAAATGTTTGAAAAGAACAATTTAGGACAGGCCCCTACTCTCCTAATGGGGCAGTATGCAGTAGTACTAGATAATAATAATAATAATAATAATAATAATAATCTCTGAAAGACATTTTACCATCATGCAATATTTCTGTCCCTTATCAACAGAGAGAGCGCTTTTACAAGGATTTCCCTCCCAGTGTGACCAACTAACTGATGAAACAATAGCATAAAAAACTGGCAAGCGGGGGAAGAGGTGAAGAGGGGGAAGGATCGGGAAAGAGGGCAGAAAGACAGGAAATTCTTAACGCTAAAGTTCCAGTGTACTTGTGGATGCATTTTGTACTTAGATTTTCACATAAAGTCACTAACTCATATGCATATAATCTTACACTGTCACATTTACTCTCTCTCTCTCTCTCTCTCTACCTCCGTTGCCTGTTAAATGGAAAACAGATATGGAGACAAAGAAGTGTGGTTTGAGATAAGGCAGAAGAGAAGATGAAGGAGAAAGAGAAGCTAAGGAGATAGAATGGAAGGAAAGTATGAGCGAGTACAAAAATAGTGGAGGAAAGAGTGAACGTAGTAGAGAGACTAATAAGGTGGGAAGTGGTTGAAATGAGGATGATTAGAATGAGAGGAGAGTTGAGGAAAGCAAGAAGGAAGTGCAAGAGATAATTTGAAGGATGGGGAAGTGAACTGAGAGAAATGTGAAGAGAAATTATATGTACTGTAATGTATTAGTTAATCTCTTCAAGGAACCTCATTGTTGGATTTTGTTGTGGTTTTGGTGTTAAATACATATATGCGGTGCGTAAAATGGCATGTATTCATTTATTCATTTATTTTCTTGCAGTGATTCTGTATATTTGTCATGCAGTTAAGTGGATCTGAATATTGTTGATAAAGACTTCTTTCATTAAAATACTTTTAATATTTCACTGATCTGCTAGAAGGATAATAATATGAATTTTTTTTTTTTTATTAACTTTTTCAGTCCAGAGACGTGTTTTAAAAGCTGATTCTTGCTACTTCTGATTTTTTTTCAACTTAGGGAAGAAGAAAAAAAAAACACAGGCATTAAAACGGATCATGGAGGCTGTATATAACACATCCACTTCGAAAAGTCCTTAATATGAATGAGTCGTTCTAAGGTACCAGGAATAAAACAGAAAATGAGTCACGGCAGTGAAAGAATTTAGATTTTGTAGTAGACTGAGGATTGGTAATGTAATGTGGATGAAATGTACTAATATTAAAGAAAAAGATGATAACAGTGATAATAAAAGACTGAGACCCAAATATCCAACTATTCTTCCAGCCCTCACTTTTCACTTTTAATTCAGTACTGCTGTTCATGTAATATGTTACTGCATCAACTTCCAATGGAGGAGATAGAGAAAAAGAGTGAAGTGGAAATTAGGAAATGGAGGAGTGGAAAATGCAGCTGGAGAGGAGAGAGTATAGAAGTGGATAGGAAGGGAAAAAAGAAAAGTGCAGAAACTAGGGAAAGTTAAAAAAAAAAAAAAAAACTCGCAAGGAATGTAGACGTGATTGGGAAGAAAAAATGTAGGAGGGTCGAGATGATGTTGTTGATGATGATGATGATGATGATGTAACGTCTCTGTCTACCAAAGTCACAGAAATTAGAAAAAACTATATATATAACACAGATAAGTGGCGAGATGGTTAGAAAGGAGAAAGAAGGAAAAGAGGAAATCGAAGAGAAGAAGGATGGAGGAGTAGAGAGAGAGTGATGATGATGATGATGTTAGAGACATGTACGATGGAGGAGAGAGAGAGAGTGATGATGATGATGATGTTAGAGACATGTACGATGGAGGAGTAGAGAGAGAGTGATGATGATGATGATGTTAGAGACATGTACAACCTTCCAACAATCACAAAAAATAAAAACCAGAGAAGAGTGGAGAGGTAAAGAGGAAGGAAGACGAAAGGAGGGGAGAGAGACTGTGAAATAATAATGGTGATGGTGATGATTATAAAAGTGAAGAGAGGGGTTTGAAGTAAAAAGGAGGAAAGAAAGAGCAGAGTGTCAGACAGGAGAATGACGCTTAAAAAAATGATGATGATGATGATGATGAGGAGGAGGAGGAGGATAATGTCACGGTCCAAGCGTTCAGAAATTAAAAAAAAAAGAAAAAGGGACGGAGGGGGGGGGGAATTAAAAAAAATGGCGACACGTTGGGGAGACCAGGCCACTTCTTACTAATCACACCGAGACTGAGACTAAATTTGAGAACCAGTTTTTTGACTTTCTACACAAGCATAATAACAACTTTTCTTTGCATTCGTTCAAGGGCTACAGTATGTGCAAAATCATTCAGAGGTGTTCTTCTGACCTTTTCTATCACATCTCAAGTCCGACGGTGAAATGTCAAGCCCTTAGACTGAGCCGTTTAATTATGTTTTGCCATTCTTAACAGCACTGGTGTTGGGCGTGCTGCGTTGGTCATTCTTTTACATATTTCAGGTGACGTGGAAATTGGTTGTTTTTAATTTTGTTCTGTTCTAACTCAGTCTCTACTCTCGCTATAGGGGAAAAAAAAAAGAGAGAAAGCATTGGATAAGAGATTGAACAGACACATCGTAATTCTTCGAGATTCGTAAAATTCCACATAAGAAGATTCACGCCTACAGATTTCAAGGACACTAATATACATACGGGTATACCGTACACAAAACTGCTTAAAGAGAGAGAGAGAGAGATAGATAGATAGAGATAGATAGATAGATAGATAGATAGAGAGAGAGAGAGAGAAAGAGAGAGAGAGAGAGAGAGAGAGAGAACAGTCAAGTGGAATGAAGACCTCTGCTGTCTTGCCAATTTCGATCAAAGTATTTATGCTGTTTGCCTGTCTGAAATATTGCTGACTATACAGCTTTGACAAACTCGTATTCATCCCGTTTCTACTCTCTCTCTCTCTCTCTCTCTCCATTTTTGCGTGTTTGTAGGGGTAGGGTCGGGTTTAAGTGTTCTGCATCACCTATGACTGTTCTCTCTGTGCCTGCATCACTGGTAAATTAATCTACTTTTATTTCCCTTAATTTCCTCAGTCCTATTACGTCTGTTATTCTTCTTATTTCCTGCCGCTCTGAATCCGCTCATGGGAGACTTTTTTGGACTGGGACTTAGATACAGCCTTCATTTAGCCCCTTCACAACAAGATGGCTCCCTTAGTAAAAAAAAAAAAAAACGGGGGTGGGGCTTTGTAGCAACAGGAGTAACAAGAATTACGTCCTCGGAATGACAGGGTTAATGACCGAAATTACCTTATGTAGTTTCAGACTTTTGCACCAGAAGTCTTGGAGAGAGTTCATTATACTTGACCTTCACTCGTAACTAATTTTTCTTCTGCTCACTCTGTAAATGTATTTTCTATACGGGGTTTCACTGCCTGCATTTCAAGTTTCATCTCATTTATCTCCCTTACCCCTTCAGGAACGTCTCTAGATCATCCTAATTAAAAGTACATCTGTGGCTCTGTGTCGCTTCGGATTGGATGTTCCTTCGACATTATTTCTTTATCTCTCCGTATAATGACTTCCTTTAATGTGAGTGACCACTGTTTTTCTATTAGGTGTTCCCCAGATTTCATTTCTCAGCAGCACTGTTCCTATTATTTATCAATGATCCAAACTGTTCATTAGTCTTGTTCGGTCATAAAATTATGGTGATTAACCCACCCCTCAGTTTTCCATCCATTTTTCACACATCCGCCGTAGCTATTGTTACGAGACTCGCATAATAAGGCCGTGGAACATTTATTTTCTGATATAGGATGGTATTTAATATTCTTTACTGAGACAGGAAATTTCGTTTTTAGTGCCCCCAAATTCTACGTCTCTCTCTTCACGCTCCAATCTTCCACACAGCTACTGTTATTTTTTAATAGTGTAGAGAGATTCTTAATCATCGCTCAGTATCTGAGGCGTCTCCTTTTCTTCTGCTCTTTTTTAGAAATATCACATTTTCTTTCCTGCAAATCTTTTCTTCAGAGTTTAGTCGTGTTGACCCGACTTCTCTCTGTCTTTACTCTCTTCAGTTCCTGGGTCTGTAAAATGGTCTTATTATCCCGTGAGTGTAGCACATTTTACCCATGTCGTAGAATTCATTATATACAGGTCATTTAAATAAGATAGAGTCAGAGTTACTATTATTATTATTATTATTTTCTTTTTGTCATCAGTTACTCCCGTCTCACTGACTCCTTTCCATCTCTTTTTCACCCTCTTGTTAGTTGCACTGTTAAGTATTTGTCATTATTCTTGCCAATACTTTGTACAATGGTCTTCTAAACTTTGCCTGAATGCCGCCCCCCATTATGTTGATGACAACACCCATTTACCTTCACACTGTCATTCCTTTTCTGTCCTGTTGTCTACCAAGAGAATTAGCCGGTATACTGGTCAAAACTTCGGCAATCTTTCTTAACCTGTCTTATGCCCTACCTATTCTTATATGTCTAGGCATAATCGATTCTCCATGAAAATGATAGCCCCAGGACAAATTCTGTGTGCGTCTGCTACTTCATCTGCTTGTCGTACCTCATTCACTGTGGCCGCAACAAGAAGACCTCCCCACGATTCAATCCTGGCGTAGCAATTGAATATCCCATCCCATCCCATCCTACATCCTTCCAATTTCAATCGTGCCTTCCGTCCAGCTTAACTCTGCTTACACAGTGTTACCGATGTTTTTGATTTACACTTCCACCTCTCATCCTTACAAGCATAATCTCATATTCACCCTACTACACCTTCTTGCAAACATCTTTTATTATACCCCCTTCCACCATCATGTAAGGGCAATCTTTGTTCCATCTTTCTCCACTTTCTTGCATATCCTTAGCTTTTTTCTTTAATTTCCACTCCATTTCCTTTTTAGTATTTCGTTGAGGCGAAGGGTTTGGTTTCTGTCCTCTCTGAATCCTCTGTTACACCACCTAACATTCGAGTGCAAGAAGTTACCCAAATTCCTTGACTTTTATCTATCTGCGTATCTATAACCAGACACCTTCATACCTGATTCAGTGGCCACAAATGAATCACCTGCACGTCATTTTGTCCCCCGCCATCGGGTTGTCCTTCTCCAACTCACATTCTTCTCATCCATATACCTCACCATTCATCCCTCCATCTCGTATTCCAAAATATTCCGAATGTGAGGATAGATGACAAAACTTCAGAGGAGGCGCGATATGAAAATAATACAGCCAGAGGAACGAACAAAATCAGAACCCAAAATAGAGATATAAGAAGAAATAAAAAAGATATACACAATCAAGCTGGGACAGACAAATAACAGCGAAAATTAAAGCACTCGGACAGAGAGACAGACAGACAGCTAGAGAGAGAGCAGCGATTTTTGGCTGTACGTGTTGGCTGGTACAAGGACGATCACGGTCGGCCACACCCACTGACAGTTAAGCTTGTGAACATCAAGGACCATCTGTTCCACTGATAGGATCCTCAGTAGTCACACACACACACACACACACACACACACACACACACACACACACACACACACACACACACACACACACACACGGCTCACAACCACCCAGTCACCATTAAAACTATGGAGACAGTCACCCACCACCACCATTGCCGCCACCACAATCACCACCAATACCACCCCTCTTATCAATGGTCGCCGCAGTCTACCCATTATCATCAGCGAAACTCAGCCCTCCTCTTGACTCAGCAACACAGTTTTTCCTACAACGGCAGTACTTTCACTTTATAATACAAACAAGCATTCCATAGTGAAAGTCCGGGATGTGTTCCAAAGCAATTTTTTCCGTAGACTTGACTCAGTAAAAGTACGAAAAACTGGCAGATCACATCTCTATACTTTTTTACATCTACAGTACAACTCATGTCTATTACGACTATGACTACAATTTACTCTTCCATATACTATGCGAGTAAATCATGGTTGTACTACAAAAGATTACTGATTTTTAATATCGAGTGTTTTTTATTGGGGAAAACTGACATAAGTTAATAGGTAACATTTTCACACTCCACAGCGTATTGTATGTGGGTGGAAGGCACAGCTCGTTTCCAGGAGGAGGAGGAGGAGGAGGAGGACGGTTCTAACGAAAAACATTTATATGCCAGACATAATTTGATTTTAGGGATACCAATGCTACTGTAACGGAAATTGAGGCAACGTATGGAATTATTTGCATTTGGCGTGATCTGTTGTGTCATGTGTGTCATGCCGAGAAGTACAATTGCACAGTTTTGCTGCAGATTACTTTCGCTTTTCGGTTTGACATACAGACACGGTTCAGTATATGAGCGGGATGTGTTCCGACTTTTTTTCTTCTGATCACAACTTTTACAAGATGCCGGGGGAAATGGACCAGTCTGCTCTACTGTGGAACTCTGACAAATCATTTTTTTCCTGTAGGTTATTTATCTGAGGACTTAACAGCAAAATTTAAACATGTTAAAAAAAAAAAAATAGAAACATTAATAAGGCAGCATATAAGGAGGACTTCCTATACTCCATTTTAAACCATCTAATGCACCAGGATGTTTAGTCAAGCGCGGATGCCCAGTTTTGTCACCAGTACAGCAGCTGCGGAGCGTCGTTGTAGGGGCTCTGTGCTCATTGCTCTCATAATTCCCTCTCACGTGAACCCGAACCCACCTAAAGCCGGATGATGTTACACTTTGTACTCACCTGTCACCCCTACCTGTCCACCTAGCTCTGCCGGAGTGAAAGTACGGTGAGTGGACGTAAAGTGGAGGAGGAAGGAATAAAACAGTGTCCCCTTGATTTGTGCATGATTTTGATATTTTTATTCATACTCTCTCTCTCTCTCTCTCTCTCTCTCTCTCTCTCTCTCTCATCTTTATGTGTCCTATACGTAAACAGTAGGAAAATAAATAAATATAACCCAAAAACAAATATAACACCTATTCAGCACTACCACAATCACCACAGTTACAACATTACGTCAGCCACCACAATTCCAACACCACCACAGCTTATATCACTACCACAGCCCGTTTCCTTAGGCTCAGCAGTCCTCCTACATGACACATAGCTGCACATATCTCCAGTTTGGCACTAATACCCACCGCCCATACTGAACTCATGCTAGGGCTGTCTCGTTCAGGGCTGGTGCATTGATATTAGCGAGGGTGTTTTTATGGCGTGCTGGGGAACGATGTGGAAGATCAGTAAAGTCTATTTTAGCGAAGTATATTTAACAAAACTGTTCCCTTCCCCAACGAGGGATTAAATTTACGTCATTTGAGACAACAGGTGACCTCTTTAACCACACGGCCACCACACCTTCATCATACTTATCACTGATCCACTTACAATATCCCCGTTTATATTACCACATCCATCGCTATTACAACTACCACGTCAACTGTCACAGTATCATATTTACTACCACAACACACACCGCTATAGCCGCTACAACCACAACCCCTACCACCGCCATGACCTTTCGCTCTACCATCACCACTACCTCAAGCACCACCACTCCTTTCACTACCACCACATCCGTCATAACTCCTACCACTACTTCTTTAATGTTATCACCTCTACCACAACCATTACCACATCGTCAACCATATCCACGATTCCCCACACTTCCACACACCTCCCATCTCATGCCTTCCAGCGCTATCACAGCCTCCACAATTACTACCGCATCACCTATCACAATCCACGACTTCCACATAATTTCCACCGCTACCAGTATTACCACTACACCTTCCAGCGCTATCACAGCTACCACAACTACCAGCGACCTCTCCATGACACTGCTTGCTCATATGATTGGCCTGAACATCTGACATTTGGCGAGAAGCGTTCAGTCATGCACCCTTTCTTTCTACCTAAACTTTCCTCTTTTTCACCCGCTCACCACTCACCCTTCTCTCTCTCTCTCTCTCTCTCTCTCACACACACACACACACACACACACACACACACACACACACACACACACACACACACACACACACACACACACACACACACACACACACACACACACACACACACACACACACACTATTCCTTCCACTCTTTGGTCACTTCAGAAAATAGTCTTTCATTTTCCACATCACAATTTCTCACTTTTGCTCGTTCAGTCTCTCCTCTTCAGCCCACTTCACGCTCTCTTTCCTCTTCCTTTTTGTTAGTACTTTTATTTGCTCTAGGCTTTCCTCTATTTTCACCTTTTTTACATGCTCTTACATTAACGAGGATTAGAAAGCATATGTGAAATTTTTGGTCTTGAATGCATAATG
This sequence comes from Coenobita brevimanus, assembly GCF_032717465.1. Taxonomy (NCBI): domain Eukaryota; kingdom Metazoa; phylum Arthropoda; class Malacostraca; order Decapoda; family Coenobitidae; genus Coenobita; species Coenobita brevimanus. The sequence continues at coordinate 43,305,311 of NC_137003.1, read as the reverse complement.
ATTTTTCTTCTTCTGAACATGAAGTCACTGACACTCTTCCTCATTATTCTCAAAATGTAATCATGAATTCTTTTGGTTACTTAGAGAACGGAAATTAATATCAAAACTTAGTCGTGAAGGTGTTATGTCTTCATGGTGGCATTGTTTTACTATAAAGCTATCACAGTTGACATGGACCTTCTAACTCTTCATAATCCAAGCCGAACCGAAAATATTTTGTCTTCGTGTTATACACTAAATTAATATATGGGTGAAATCCATTACAATAAACTATAAAATGATGTCTGAAAAAAGGCTCACATTTTTTTTTATCCTGACGGCAACCTTCAAAATTCAGCCAAACGTACGCAAAACTAATCAACTTTTCCAATGAGTGTTTTTGATATCTTCTAGAAAAGTAACCCAGCGTTAGAGGGCTGTTACGCTGACCTATGACCTAATCAGACACAGTTTATCTCTGTTAATGCAGAGACAGATGATGACGCTTGTAAAATATGTGATAAAATAATGGCACAAATCTCTGACATTTCTAGTGTATTATTAATGGGGGCAGTGGTATTATTATTGTTATTGTTATTATTATTATCATTATTATTATTATTATTATTATTATTATTATTATTATTATTATTATTTTGAGTGGTGTTCTTGGTAGTTTATTAGTTTGTTCTGCATTAAATTTAGAGCACAGACTAGAGACATTTTATTTATTCTATTTAATTATAATTACATCTTCAAATTCAACTGTTTAGTTTAGTGTATTGGTGGATGTTTCAGTCATTTTTCATATATATTTTCTTTTTTCTTTTTTCTTCTGTAGTTGTTGCTGTGTGTGGATGAAGTTGCATTTGACAGGATAAACAGTATGGGAGATTTACCCTCTCATGGTCGAGACTACTCCTGTATTCTAATCTATTATTTTTTCTTCCAGGTAAGGTCAGGCGATTTCTCTCACCTGAGTGAGTCACACGAGGCTGAAAGCGTGAGTACTGTTACCATTTACTCATTATCAGCGTAACCCAAGTATTCTATTCCAGATAACGTCAGAAGCTGTGAATGAGTTACAGGAGAGTTACGATGCACAGACAGACAGACAATGCAGACAGACACGCAGAAAAGCAATACTCAGGTAGCCATATCGACGACAGACAGACAGACACTCAGCAAACAGAACACATAGAATAACCAACACATAGAATAACCAACCCCGGATGCACTAGCTTGTGAATGTTAATGGTTAGGATAAAATCTCTTCATTGCGGTTCTGTCACGGCCATCTTGCGTAGGTGGGTCCATAGGTGATGATGATGATGATGATGGGAAGCGATTGACGGTCTGGACTTACTGATTCTTTTTTATGTGCTGGAAAGATGCTGGTAATAAGGATATATTTAACTACATTTCCGTGTGTGTGTGTGTGTGTGTGTGTGTGTGTGTGTGTGTGTGTGTGTGTGTGTTATGTATCCAACTTTAAGAATAGTGTAAACAGTCCATCATCTGAGGCCACGAAGTTCTCATACGTGTTCAAGATGGCACTGTGCACCTTTGCATGTCACCGCTTGGGTCCTCATACCTACCGTCCTTGCCGATGACTTTCTAGGGTTCTGTACCATCCTGAACTGCTGTGATGGTAGCAGAGGGGGATATTTTTATGATAAGCCAGTGGGTTTTGTGGGAATGGGATAAATGAAGAGAAAACAGAAAAATAAAACTGGGATAGAAAGAAAAGGCAGGAAAAAAGAGGAGAGAAGATTACAACAGTTCCAATCACTGGCATTACTGTAGATAAGAAATTTTAAACACATGTGGGTATCTTTGTGTAGTGGTGGTATTGCGTGATAGGTATATAGCTAGGCGACTCTTCATAATTCAGATCATAAAAGAGAGAAGAGAGAGGGAAAGAGAGGATACAGGAGGGAAAGAAGAGTAACAAATGAAAGAGTGGTGATAGCATGAAATAGACTTATGAGAGAGAGAGAGAGAGAGAGAGAGAGAGAGAGAGAGAGAGTGTGTAGTACTGAGGGAAGGAAGGCTAAACTGGTTCCGTGTGCAAAAGCTTGGGTTAATTGTAGGTGGTGGTGAAGGGTGGATGCCGGGTAGGTGGGTGGGTGGAGGGGGTGGGGGTAGTGGTGAAGGAGGTGAGGGAGATTATTACTGCTGCTATTATTATCCTTATTAATATTATTATTATTATGCTTATTATTATTATTATTGATTGTTACTAATATTATCGTTGTTATCTAAATTTTTATTATCTCCATTATTATTATAATTATTGTTACTGTTATTGCGACAACTATTATTAGCACATCATAATCACCGTCAGCATCCTATTCCTAACTATATTTCCCGTTAATATATGGGGTGTGAGGTATCCAGAAACAGGACCAGGAAGCACAACCACCACAATTTCCACCACCACAGCTACCACCACCACCACCACAGCTACAACCATCATCATAGCTACCTAGAAGAAATATCAAGAAAGTGGTGAGGGAAAAAAAAACTAATTTTCTCTTCACACTTAATTTCGAAACTTTCTCATCTACCACACAGGCGAAAAGATCCACGATGTACTGTGTTTCATAAGGCTTGTGGGTCAGAGGTTGTTATGTTGACTGCAAAATGAAATGATAATAATAATAATAATAATAATAATAATAATAATAATAATAATAATAATAATGATGATAATAATAATCTATCTATCTATCTATCTATTGCCAGACGCCTCAATCCCGTTTGGGGTGGCCACAAACAAATCGCCTCCAAGTCGCCCTGTCCCCCGCCATTTCACTGCCCTGCTCCCAACTCACACCCCCCTCTCTCATATACCTCTCCACCCCATCCCTCCATCTCATCCTCGGCCTCCCCTCCCTCTTCCCCTCCACCTCACTCACATACACTCTCTTCGTCAGTCTTTCACCCTCCATCCTCTCCACATGGCCAAACCACCTCAGTGTGTTCCTCATAACGCTTCCTATCACATCCACATCAACACCACAACGCTCCTTTATATCCTCATTCGTCAGCCTATCTCTCCACGTGACTCCACAGGCTCCTCTTAAAGAACTCATTTCCACTGCTCTCACTCTTGACTTGTGTCCTTCCAACAATGTCCAAGCTTCACTTGCGTACGTTAGAGTTGGTATCACAATACTGTCATGTAGTAACTTTTTCACTTCCATGCTCACTTCCCTGTTTCTTATCACTGCTTTCAAAGAACCAGCAACCTTTCTTCCCTGCTGTACCCTTTCAAGCACTTCACCCTCCAAACCTCCATCCTTACTCATCACACTACCCAAGTACTTAAACGTACTCACATTTTCTAATTCCTCACCATCCAACCTCGCTGTACATTCACTAACTTCACCTCTCTCAAAGACCATCACTTTACTCTTCCCTACATTCACCTTTAGATTCCGTTTCTTACACATTCTCTCAAACTCATCCACCAAGCCTTGCAGCTCCCCTTCGTCTTCACTCAGCAACACAGTATCATCTGCAAACAACAGTACTGTACAGGGAGTTTCCAAACACTATCCTCTCTCACCAGGGCCACTCCAACATCCACTACCCTACCTTGTACCTCTTTTATTACCCCATCCATGTACAGATTGAACAACCATGGCGACATAACACATCCCTGTTTCAACCCAACTTTCAAAGAGAAAAATTCACTTAGTTCACCATCCACACGCACTGCAGCCTTCGCACCATCGTACATACTCTTCACAGCATTCAACAACTTCCCATCTACTCCATATATTCTTAACACTTTCCACAATCTTTGTCTATCCACCCTGTTATATGCTTTCTCCGAATCCATGAAAGCCGCATACAACTTCTTTCCCTTCTCTAGAAACTTTTCCACTAAAGATCTAAGAATGAATATCTGATCTACACAACCTCTTCCCTTCCTAAAGCCTCCCTGTTCTTCCCCAACTAATTTCTCTGTTCTTTCTCTAACTCTGTCTATAAGTATCCTACCATACGCTTTTCCTATTATACTAAGAAGACAGATGCCCCTATGATTACCACACACTTCTTTTTCTCCTTTTCCTTTGTACAAGGGAATAATTATACCTGACTTCCAATCTTCCGGGACTCTACCTTCCTCCCAGGCCAATCTGCACATCTTCCACATCCATTCTACTACTATCTCTCCCCCATGCTTCAACATTTCACCACACATTCCATCAATTTCTGGGGCTTTCCCCGATTTAACTTTCTTCATTGCTTCCACAACTTCTGTCCTACTGATTTCTTCCTGTCTTCTCACCTTCCCTCCTTCTCCCAGCCATTCCCCAGCCACTTATACTCGCATTACTTCCATCCTCTACGTTCAACAATTCCTTAAAGTGTTCTCTCCATCTGCTCACTTTTTCTTCCTTCTCCACTAGTAATCTACCATTCTTATCTTTCACTCCCCTGCTAACTTCACTTCCACCCTGTCTTACTCTTTTCACCTCTCTCCAGAACACTTTCTTACAGTCCCTCCACTTTACACTCAAATTCCTTCCAAATTCATTGTATGCTTTCTTCTTTTGTGCCACAGCCTGTTTCACCTCTTCAGTCCACCACGCTGTTCCTTGCACCCCCCTCCGTCTTCTCTTCCTTCCACACACCACATCACATGCTGCACATATTTCTTCTGTAAATATCTTACACACACCTTCCACGTCTCCCATCTGCTCCAATTCATATTTGCCCAATCGTTCCTCCACTTCTCTCTTATACTCTGCCTTTTTCTCATCTTCTTGTAACCTTTCCGCTCTCCTTGCAACTACTCCTTCCTCTCGTCTTTCCCTTCTTCTATTCCTCCATCTTACTTGCATTCTAATTCTGGCCACCACCAAGTAGTGGTCAGAAAGTCCACTCCCCCAACCTCTATACACTCTTGCATCCTTTACACATCTTCGCATCCTTTCATCCACACACACATAATCAATCATTGTCCGCCTTTCATTCAGTTCACCACCCACCCTTCTCATCACTCGCCATGTATACCTGTGGGTCATTTTATGCCTGAAGAGGGTATTGGCTATCGCCAACCCCCTCCCAGCACAAATGTCCACTAACGCACTCCCATTCTCATCTATCTCAGCAGGCACACCCCACTCACCAACTATTCCATCCACCTTCACATTCCCAACTTTACCATTCACATCACCAATCAAAAACACTCTCTCATTCCTTCCAAACTTTTCCATGCACACTTCTACATTTGTCCAGAACTCTTCTCTCACTCTTCTAGCACGATCTTGCGTTGGTGCATACACACACACAATCGCCCACATTTGTATTCCAACTTTCAGCTTTACCCACGCAATCCTTGACCCAACTGATCCATACTGTCTTATGCTCCTCTTCCATCTTTTACTCACAACTATACATACTCCTTCCTTTGCCGTCTCATATAATAATAATAATAATAATAATAATAATAATAATAATAATAATCTCTCTCTCCTTTTCCTTTACATCTCCATACATACTTCATTAATCTATTTCTGTCCTTAAATTTCTTTGTGTCCCCCAAATTCCATACCTCGCCTACTCACTCGTTCGTAAACCAAGTCTTCATCGAGTTTCTTCTTGTCCTTCCATGCTCCCTCTACTCACAGAATCATTTTAAACACATACCCTTTTCATCACCCTTGCTAAACCTACTCCCACTACTGTAATAACATCTAAGCATACATTGTTCTGTTCTCTGGACAGTAATCTATACGCTTCTCCACACTTTCAAGAGGCACTAAATTTCGTATCCTATCTAACCCAGGCTCACTACATACATTCTTCAAGAGTTACAAGTACGCTTCTTTCACTCTTCACATTTTATACTCATGCCATACCAAAGTCTCACAGCACAGCGTACTCTAGCACATTCTCATACATTCCTCTTGTAGCCTCAGTGCTCAGACCAGTATTTCTTATCAAGACCTTCTAACAATAGTCACCTTGCTTCTTAGTGCTACACCACATCCATCCTAGGTCATTAAACTTGTCCACCAATTCCTGTCTCTGTTCACCGTCTCATTGGATTGTTAGTCACCTTTTCCCCCAGCAAATAAGGAATTGTTTTACTCTTGTCTGCATTTGCCTCCAGCCCTCACCGCTCACAGACATTCATAGACCCAGTTTACATTGATCCCCTACACTGTCAGGAAGCAACACAACATCATCTGCATATACTGTGTCCTAATCAGCATGTTACACGTGTTACCATTTGTTGTCATTTTCATTCACAATTCGAAATTCTCGCTTTGTTCCACTCTCGTAAACCAGTTAATATGTATAAAGAACACCCCTGAGGATATGACACACTTCCATGTATCACATTAATGCTGATACTGAAACACTTAAATGAATATCTGTCTATCTTACACATCTTTAGATGCAAAACTCTTTAAATAATTCTGCAGTTTTCTTTGCGCATCATACTTACTTTCCTCAGTCCCTTTCATACTTCCTCTCTTTTCAGTTTGTTATATGTATCTTGGAGTAATTAAATCCATAAACATCCAGCAGTTTATCTCATATGCTTTCATTATTAGGTGCCTTATTGCAGTATTTGATCGACTTATCCTGCGCCATTTCAGGATCAACCCCGTTTATCGTTCATCAGATATTCGGATAGTTGTCTTACATTTTTGTCACTCTTCCTCCATATACTTTACCCACAACACGCGCCAGGCTTTTACCACAATGCTATTTTTAACCACATCGGACACCTTTACTTCTGTTTTAGGGTACAGCCACGGCCGTCGTCCATTCAACCGATAGACCTCCACTCATACAGGCTTTTTTTTAGCATATCGTACACAAACTAGTCATTGCACCATCTGCACGCACCGCATCAGCAAATACTGGCTTCCCATGCTTTAGTTTTTCGCGGTTCTTTCTAAATAATTATTCTTTCCATCTGCCCCATATTTCCCTTCCACCTTTTAGCATTCTATCGCATTTATCCCTGACATTTTCTCACGTTTTCCCACATTCATGCGTCAACTTTAGCACCTCTTTCCAGTGCGATTTCCTAATATCAGACAAAATTGTAGTACATTTTATTAAATCAAAATCTTCTCTTTCCATGTTTTTTAGTCGCTAAATATAACCAGTTTATTCTATACAAGTTTCTCTTTTTCATCAGTTCCCTGCTGTTTCATTAGTCCTTTTAATAGGCATTCCACCATGTTTTTACTTCTTTTTCCTTCTTACTAACTGGCACGCTTCCAGTACCACACAGGCCTTCAGTATGCCTAACCAACCACTCCTTTTATCCACACAGATGATCTTCTAAATCCACCCATTCTCAGCACAATGATCCAAATTTCTTCTCAGTCGCTTGCTCATATGTATCCATGGCCCTTTTTCCCATTTTTGGTATCTTAGGAACGAACCTGTCCGTCAGTCACTTACTAAGGATTTTCTGAAACCAGGTACTCTGCTTCCGTAGGTTTTAGTGAAGCCTCATATTAGGACCCTGTGCTCTTGTATCTGTCCGGTATTTGTTCTAGATGGATGGGAGAAATTAATCTTGCCAGTCTTTATGCATACTGTTCTAAATATCACTTTGCTTATTACATACATACATACATACATTTATACATACATACATCTATACATACATATATAAATACATACATACATACATGCTGACATATATACAAAAGTAGACCAACAGACAGAAAGACAGTGAGATGGACAAAATTTCCTTTACTTGCATTATCGTCGTCAAAATAAAGCTTTTCAATCTCTTTATCTTCTAAATCTCGCCACTTTCTTAAGCGTTTCTACGGTATATCATTATCAAGCTGTCACACTAGTTTCCCTCTTACTCGTTCAGAGAGAGAGAGAGAGAGAGAGAGATGCAACCAAGCATTCTCTCTCTCTCTCTCTCTCTCTCTCTCTCTCTCTCTCTCTCTCTCTCTCTTATTTTCTTTTTTTTTATTGCAGTTTATATATATATATATATATATATATATATATATATATATATATATATATATATATATATATATATATATATATATATATATATATATATATGGATGTATATACCTATTTGTATGCTTTTGTTTAAGTTTCTGTATTTTTCTCCGCACGTATATTTGTTTATATATGTTTCCATACATGCATATTACTTTATTAGCTGCCTTCTCTGTATATGTATGCTTGTGTGCGTGGTTGTGTACGTGCGTTCATGTGTGTCCAGTTGTCTACGTGTGTGTGTGTGTGTGTGTGTGTAGCAGGGGGGTCAGTTTTTGCTGATGTCAAATCCTGGTTATTGTTGAGTCAGGGGGAAGGGAAGGGGAAAGGAGAGGTGTGGGTGCCACGGCAGATATGGAGTGTAGGAAGTAGAGAGTTCATTGCTGGGAATAAATAAATAGATAAATGAATAGATAGATAGTTAGATAGATAGATATAGCGAGAGAGAGAGAGAGAGATGTCTCTTTCCGCCCATCTGTTTCTCTATATCAGTCCGTATGTTCATTTATCCATCTTTGTCTGTCCACATGCCTGTCTAAACTCCAGTCATTATTTTAAAAACTATAGAATGGAAGGTAATGAGACTCTGTAAAAGTGGCCATACAGCGCAGCCCGAAGTACTGGTTTTAACACAACATAGCCCCAGGGAGCCGAAAGTACCCTATCACACCTCACTGATGGGCATATTTAGTAATAGTGTTAGTGCGAAGTTTGTGGTGTTTACTTTTTATATCAGGTGGTAATACATGGGTGTTTAACTATCTGCTTATCTGTGCCTATTCATTAATATATCTGTCTGTCTGTCTGTCTCTCTCTGTGTCTTTCGATTGATTTATATATTTGTCTATCTCTCTATGTGTGCCTACGTGTCTGCCTGCCCCTACCAATCTGTCTGTCTGTCTATCTATCCTTTTCAGTCTGTCTGTTTGTGAGGGGGGAGACATAGGCCTCTTGATATTATAACATTTCTCTCTCTCTCTCTCTCTCTCTCTCTCTCTCTCTCTCTCTCTCTCTCTCTCTCTCTCTCTCTCTCTCTCTCTCTCTCTCTCATTACCTGCCAGCCACGCCCTTCCTGTCGTCATTAACTACCTGTCACCTTCAGCACCCCTATTAGCCCTATGTGTGAGTGAACTGATGAACTGATAAATGCTTTGAGTAGACACGTATTTCTGTGTTTCGTCATCCCTCATCATGGCCATCATCATTAGCGTTATATTTATTACTACGCTATTCCTACTCCTGCTGCTACTACTGCTGCTACTACTACTATTACTACTAATACCACTACTACTACTACTACCACTAGTACTACTGCTGCTGCGATGGTGTTGTGAGCATTATTGTGATGTGAGCGTATCTGTGATAGTTTTGAGAGCATTAAATTTGGTGGTCCTGTAATGGAAGATTCAGCATAATTGTGATGGTTTGGTGAACATAACTGACGGCATTGCTATTAGCTTTAGCCTAAGACAAATAGAAATGATAACTAAAAAATTAGCAATGGGAATGACAGATAAAATAGATATTTCCTTTCATCCTCTTCCCCCTTTTTTTTTCTATCTATCTTACGATATTTTTATATTCAATTTAGGAATGATTTTTCGAACTGGAAGGTTAGATGCAGTATTATCAACCCTTTCAATCCGATACGTCTTTCCAAAGTTGAATAAAATGTTATTGGAGGACTAGAAATAAAAAAAGTTAGGCACCGTAGTAAAGGAACTGATTGCCTTCTTATGTAAATCAAACTCAGTGCACCTGCTAGGAGGGCCGTTCTCTGAGGCTTAGTATTACTCCCGTGGGCCAACAGTTGGCGTTACAGACCCTCACATGTCACTGATTGAGTACTAATACAGAGCACCGTATACTGAAGAAAATTAGGATTATCTCATCAAGAACAGTATAAAGATACTAGCTCATAGGAGGAGCCTTATGGTGTTTGTGGCGGGGTTGAGCCGTCATTCGTTATCTTTATCTTCATCCCAAAGAATTAGTAATCATAGTCATAATCTTCTGTGTAACAAACAGCCTCGAAAGGACCGCTATGTCTGTTGTTATTAACTCTCCTTTGCACTCCTTTGTACAATACTTCTTTGTAGTCTCACTTGTTAGCCTTGAAAGGCAGTTGGCCTAAGAGAAGGAAAACTCCAAATTCAGGCCCCAAGGCCATAGCAAGGGCTGGCGATAGTATAAAACTTGTCCACGTCGCCACTTTGTTAGTGGCATACTCTTGGTGCACTGGAGATGCAGAATATGGCACCCAGAATCATTGTTGCTTGCCATTAACGCGTGACAAGAGGATTACACATACAGTACATGTAAAGGGAGTGCCTTCAAAAGCGTAAAAATTAACATCCAAGCAATCCACGGTCAGTTTCTTTCGACATTCCACCTCTGCCTCCCGCACGAATGGGAATGAGTAATAATGATGAATGTACCTGTATGGAAAAGTGGTAATGTAGTAGGCAGTGACAAGTGAAGACCTACTGGTACGGTAAAGTGGTAATACATTGATGAGGATGCTAATATGTAAAAGTAATAATGGAATGGTAATTGATGATGAGTACTGGTAAGAAAAAGTGGTATTATAATAAGTAGTAATGCGTGTACGAGTAAGGAAAAGTGGCAGTATAAACTAGTGCTGGACACTGGTGAAGGGAACTGGTGAAACTACTATTCGCGATGAAAATATTAACTCATATTTTATTGGTAGGAAGTTATTTAAATTAGTAATGCGACATGAGAGGTACTGAGGTACTAATGAAGACTCATAACAGAAAATTACTGTAAGAGATATATATATATATATATATATATATATATATATATATATATATATATATACATATATATATATATATATATATATATATATATATATATATATATATATATACATATATATATATATATATATATATATATATATATATATATATATATATATATATATATATATATATATATATATATATATATGTATATATATATAGGGCGACGCAAGATGTTGATGAGGAAATGATATAAACGGTAAAAGCCACGAATGTGTTGCCCAATCTAATTATAAGAGCCCGAGGCTAGGCTCTAGTGGTGGAGTGCGAGTACTTTTATGAGAAGGTGACCAGCATACTCTTTGGTACTACATGATTGAAAGCCTCGAGAAGATTCGTTGCGAAAGACAAAACTGTTACACCAGCTAAACCATTTCAACCATGTACAATACTAAGGAAAATGAAAAGAACTTCATCAAGGAGTCGGTATTCAACGCATCTCCTTACTAACGCCATAACAACAATGAACCTGATATAATGTGTGTGTGTGTGTGTGTGTGTGTGTGTGTGTTTTGAGGGAGAAAAATTGCCATCATGCTACCAAAGACATATAAACCTGCAGACTTATAATGGAGAAAAAATATTGCGTCCGTCATTTACCCCCTGACTGTCGGGAGAACTCTATTATTCTACTTCTGCTAACGCCAGACGATTGTATGCAGCTCAGAGTAAGTCATAGGAAAGTGGAAGTATTAATATAGATTCCATTAACCCTCTTTTCGTAGGGACAACTCTTGTACTCTGTTTCAGCAGACGATTTTATTCAGTTTATTTTGACTCATAGGAGAGAGAGGATGCTAACTGCTAAATATTTAATGAATTTCTTCCATAACTTGTGGTACCTGTATTGGAAAGAGGAAATCATCATCATCATCATCATTCATCACTCATCATTCATCATTCATCATTATTCATCATCATCATCATTTTCAGCTTACTGAAAAAATCACACCAAATACCAAATTAATGAAAAAAAAGTCTGTCATTAATACTTTCTCAACTTTAATACCAAATTAAATTTTTAACATGATGGTGGAAATGTAAATATAATATCGTCAACCAACTAAAAACTCTCAGCAACTGCATAACAAAACTAATAGAAAAAAAACTACGTCTGTCATTTAAAAGGTTCTTTAATTTTATTGTAATTGATATTGTTTCCAAGAAAAGATAAGAGCGGAAAATATCATACCCTATCATGATCATCCAACGTAAAGATAGCAACAGGTGTAGAACTAATTAAAAAAAAAATACACTGGGGTCCGCTGTTAAAAATTTCGCTTGTGTCACTGTATGCTCGATGGATTTTACATCAACCTGTGGGGATGAAGAGAATGAACATCAATTTTCAGCAGCAGCAGCGAACCCTCCGAAACACACACACACACACACACACACACACACACACACACACACACACACACACACACACCTGCATATAACCCTTTAGCTGTGAATTAACATACTTTGCATCTTATTCCTCATAGCTTCAGGCGATTTCACTGAGCTCAAGAGAAACCGTGGGCACTAATATAGCTGAAAACTATCGCTGTGGCCGAGATTAAAAACATAATATATGCTACCTTCAGACAGACGATTTTATTCAGCCCACAGCAACTCAATTCATCCAGTGAGTAAAGCCCTCCACTTGGGTGTTTTCGTCGTGTTAAATCTAGATTATTTTTTGTCATATTAGGAAAATTTGAGCATTCTAAAGGTTATTCGAGTCAGTTCCTTTCTGCTAACTCCTAGAATTTCTCTCAGCTAAACAAAATCGTCTTTTAGTAGCCTGAGTAAATTAACTTGATGTGTCCATAGAAGGAGCTAAAAAGAATAAACATATAAATTGGGGCCATCATTGATCCTTAAGTCCGATGGCCTGCATTTCACCTTCTAGTTACCTCCAGACGCTTTCCTTTAACCTCTGAGAAAACATTTGCGTTGGAGGAATTATGAATATCCTTCACTGATACACTGATCCCCGAATACTAGGGATGTCTCACTTTAAATAGACTCGTTAGTTAGGAAAAAAAATAATAGCCACCAAACTCCATACATACCCGACAGGCTCTAAAAAAAAAAAATGAAATGACGGTGGACTCAAAAAGGTTTGGTGCCAAAAAAACATTCTCGGTCAACAAATTTTCCCTGGTCATCGGCGATCCAGACCGAGGGTGGGAGGGAGGGGAGGGGACGGGAAAAAAACTGGAAATGGAAAGTGAAGGAGCAGGGAAGGGTTGTGTGACCTCTTCCAAAATCGAGTATGAAAAGCAAAAAATAATAAGATCAGTTTTTACTCTCTTCCTCTGCATGACATTTCCGGAGTTGGTCACGAAAAAAATTGTAAAAATAAACATCATTTTAATCCATCAGACAAATTTGATCTCTGCTTATGACTGTGTTCGCAGGAGGAAAGTGTAGCTGCCAAATACGAGCAAGTAGCGTGTAATTTTAATGATAACTGGAGGTGTCTGGCATCTGACACATCCAGTCGTGGGGCCAGTTGGCAGGGCA